>NC_135815.1:69715323-69984174 GCF_964213995.1 Mustelus asterias | reverse complement strand
GACACAGGTGTGCACAGCTGATTGGGGGATGCCACAGACATCTCCGCTAGGGGTCTGGAAGGAGCCAATCACATAAAGGTTCACAGCGGCCGTTGATTTGATAGCCATCGAGAGTGGGTGACCCCCCCCCCCCCCCCCCCCAACCCCCCGTCTCTGGATGGCAGGTCCTGCAACAGGTTGCACAGGTGTTGCACTGTCTCCTTTCAGAGACGGAGACGTCGGCAGCACACGGTGTCCGATGTCTGTTCAAATGACACTCATGCACGGAACTTCCAGGGTCTCTGCTCCCTCCTTCTCCTGTGCCCATCCTCTGGATGAATGGTGGCCACCTCCTGACTCTGGTGGTCATCTCCCTCTACTCCTGCAAGTGGTAAGGCCCGGGCCTCTTGTGCCCACAATTCTTCCTCCAGCTCCTCTTCCTCAGCTCCAGCAACAACCAAAAGAACAGCAAGATCGATTGGCTGTATCGCAAAAGCCACCTCGTCACTCTGAAAGGTGGGGGGGGGGGGGGGGGGGGGGGGGGGGGTGGGGGGGGCAGGGAGGTGGGGGAGATGGAAAGGAGCACATGTCGAGGTTAAGGAACACTGCTTGCCCCTAGCACGTCAACAGTCACAGCGCCCCCCCCCCAATTTCCCCAGCCGCATGCTCCCCACAATCACAGCCCCACCAATTCCCCCAGCCACATGCTCCCCACAATTACAGCACCCCCTCCCCCCAACCACATGCTCCCCACAATCACAGCTCCTTGCAAAGTTGAGAGGCTGCAGCAGTGCTACTTGCAAGGGCTTTGTGCATGTCCTTCAGCTGGAAGTGAGCTGAGTGCACTAGAGCCCAGCAGCACCACAAGACCCAAGGTCAGTGCTGAGACCCGGGTCCGTGCTGCAAGTCGGACATCGGAGACCCTGCAGAGCAACAGCCCCCCAACCCCCCACACACTCGCAGAGCCGCCACCGACCCAAGACAGAAAATGGCTGCAATGAAAGGACACCTGTAAGTAGCAGAAAGCCGGTGGACGCTGGGCACTTACCTCCTCACTAACCCTCACTGATGGAGCGCCCGAATCGGACTTTTATGGAACATGTCTGTTTCGCACCAATTCCGGATTGGCGAATGCGGCGGTAAAGAGGAAGTGCTGGTAAAGTTGGGTGTGCAGCCCATTAATTCAATTTAAATACATTTAAATGGCCATTGCGCAGTCTCAAACGAGTCCATTTTCAGGCCTTCGTAAAGGGGGAATCGGCGTGGAGGCGGACGCAGGTCACGCTACTCGCCTCATGCCCAACTTTACCAAGTTTTTGCGCCTGAAAACGGGCTCAAAGCGATGATAAAATTGGGCCCATTGTGTTTACAAAATATCCTCATTAGGAGAGTTAAATACAAGATTTGCAGGTGCAAAAATCTTCTCAACCCTTGCCGCCAAATATGATGACTGCTCAGTACATTCCAGTGGGAAGCCCCAAAAGCTTACTAAATTTCATACCCCATTCAGAGGATACTATTTCCAATTACTTCCTTTCAGACTATCTGTTAGCTAGGATCTCTTATTAAACTCACATGGATTGCATTATATAAACTGTGCCAGGATACATCTGTATCGTAGATGATTTGTTGTGGGATGAACAAAGCCAAATGACCATAATCTGCACTTAGTGATGATGTAAGCAGCAAATAATGACGATTGGTGTTGAAGATCTGAAATATAGAATCAATATGCTGCAGGTCAATTTCTTCAGTTCTACATATTCCAATGCTGGAATCCATCCAAATATCAATACAATTGAGAATATTAAAGCCTTGCCATCCCCTTAAGAAAAGAACAATCTTCAAAGAATCTACTTCTCTTCAATTTCATGTCTCCATATGTTCCCAATTTCACTCAAAAATCTTCATCGCTAGGGGAAGTGTTGAAAAAGGATGTGCCATTCCTGTGGTACGGGAACCACCAATATCTCTTCGAAGCTTTGGAATAGTCATTAACAAAAGAATCAACATGGTAATTTTACAATCTGTGATGATATTGTGCCTTTAAGAAACGTATTTTAATCATGTTCCTTTGCAGGGAGTTTCTAGCAGGCCCTGGAATTTGTTGGCATCATGATGTCTGTGACTGGTGTCCTTTATTGCTGTTAAGGCAGTATAATTGATACCATGTTGATTTTATTCTAGACTAATTCAGTGTTCTGGGGTTTTATGGTCCTTTGGGGATTGCTGAGCACAGCTTGATTTGGGGATGATTGACAGGTCGGGTGATATACCTGGGGACAGTTTTTTTTCCACAGAAAAGTCCAAGTTTTAGTTTCATTTCTCAGTTGCTGCTAGAAGCTGGTGGAGAAAGGCAATGTTTCTGTCTCTCTCTCTCCAGATGCTTGCTGAAAGGTCCAGGACTGGGAAATCTCAGAGATCCGACATTCAAAGGACCAATTCACTGTAGTTGTTAAAAAGCTGCAAATCCAGCATCACATGAGCATACTTGTTTCTGTGCCAAGTCTGAAGGGTATCTGTTTGTGGGATGCTGATTGACTTGAAACATCATAGATAGCTAGCTGTTAAAAATTATACTGTGTTATGTTTAAATTTGTAATTGGTAAAAGTCATGTTAATTTATTTTTGTCATATTCTAACTGTGTTCTTCAATAAACTTTGTTTGATAAAAGCTTCCTAGTGGGTCACTTGAATCATATCTGGAGTGAAACACCTTCTGCTCACCAATGCCAAAGTCAAATGTAAAAATCTAGGCAAACTTCATAAATACCTTGGAGTTTCTGGCCTGAGTCTTAACACATCCGAGAGAGACAACTACCCTGGAGATAGGTGCCTTATAGAAAGGTCTGAGAACATGCACCCTACAAAAAGGCAACCGAATTGCATTTGCTTCAAAACCTCTGTCTGTAACACTCAAACATCAGGCAGTAAACATTATCTTTAGTATCTGGAATCATGTGTTTTTCCAACTGTCACTTTGGGAAAAGATTTGTGGTGCAGAGTGACCACAAGCCACTGGTGCTATCTTGATAAAGGTTTAATGTTATGACTGTGAGATTAGGTAAAAGCCAGGTAACTTGATGGTCACATTGGATACATTAGCAGATTGCCAAACCCAAGGGCGGCACGGTAGCACAGTGGTTAGCACTGCTGCTTCACAGCTCCAGGGACCTGGGTTCGATTCCCGGCTTGGGTCACTGTCTGTGTGGAGTTTGCACATTCTCCTCGTGTCTGCGTGGGTTTCCTCCGGGTGCTCCGGTTTCCTCCCACAGTCCAAAGATGTGCGGGTTAGGTTGATTGGCCATGCTAAAATTGCCCTTAGTGTCCTGAGATGCGTAGGTTAGAGGGATTAGTGGGTAAAATATATGGGGGTAGGGCCTGGGTGGGATTGTGGTCAGTGCAGACTCGATGGGCCGAATGGCCTCTTTCTGTGCTGTAGGGTTTCTATGATTCTATGATTCCAGCAGAAACAGGAGCTATATATCTTTGGATTTACAAGTTGACTTAATTGATACTGAACTTGAAGATGTTCCTCAAATTGATCTGGCACATCTTATGAAATGCAAATGCTAGCAGATACAGGAAGAAATAGCAAAAGATTCTACACTTCAGAAACTGTAGAAAACCATCATCAAAAGATAGCATGATTCAATTCAGCATGTCCACAAACACAAAAGGCCATTTTGGCTTTTTCGGGATGAGCTAGGCATCTCCTGGGGAATCATTTTTAATGGCAAGAAGGTCATCATACCGGAATCTTTGTGACCTGGCATTCTTCAACAATTCCATCACTCATATAGAGGCACAGATCAGATGAGAAGGCTTACAAAAGAGACAATCTATTGGCTGGGTATGAACATTGATATTGAAGTTATTGTCAAGAGCATTTGCCAAGTCAGTACAAAGAACTATTAATTCCACATAACGCTCCTCTGCATCCTTGGTCCAAAATCAAATCCAACATTTTACATGTCCATGGCACTGCATTTACCAAGTACCCCATTATTCGGACCATTGCACAATACATCAAGCACAACTGTCATGCAAACTCTAAGTGCTATTTTCAATCTGTCTGGTGCGCCTAGAGGGATCATTGCAGGTAACAGTCCATAATTTATCTACAAGCCATTTCAGTATATTGTGAGAAGTGGAATATTGATCGCATAGCACTTCTTCTCCTCATTACACTAGACCTAATGGCTTAGCTGAGTGAATGATTCTCAAATGTAGACAGACCAAGCAAGATCTACATATTGCAATGTTACATCTTTAAATGCAACTATTCCATCACTGGCAGGACTAATGTTTAGGACCAGTGCGTACCAATCTACCTACTCTTACCCATTCCACTCTCAGAAACTAGAGAGCAACTTTTAAAACTACAGGGGGAGAAGACCAATGTGCATGGTAAAATGCAGGTACAGAATCGTCAATTTACAGTTGGGACAAGAAGTTCAGATTCAGGAACCCACAGAAGGCACGTTGCAACCAGCCAAGGTGACAGGATTTGTCCAGAACCAAGATCCTATGAAGTCATTACACAAAAAGGTGTACTGGTAAGGCGTAACCTTGGACAATTTAATTCCACTCCAGCTCCTCAACCAATGTACAATCCTATTGCATCTAGGACAAAATCTCAAATACAAGCAGGAACAATATCCATAAATGATAATCCCACAGTTCACACTGAACGATTCAAAAAAACTTCCAGACAAGTTTACCATCACAAGACCTGAGTATATTACATTTACAGTTTAGTGACTTCTACCGCCCCACCCGCCACGGGAATTGGAGCGGGCAAGGGTCGTACAATGGTAAGGTCCATTGACCTCAGGCGGAGTTTTCTGGTCGAACAAGGCCATAAAATCCCGCCCATAGATTCATCAGTTCAGTATACATATGAAATGGCTATTGTGATATAAGTGGTTATACTCCATTGGAAGGGGAAAAGTATCTTTGAAAAGAAAGGGGGATATTATAAAATGTCTTTAAGGAATAGCAGCATGACATTATTAGAAGGGAAGAGTGGCATGTGATCCAGTCTTAGTTTCACTTTTACTTTGAGCAGAGCACACACACGCAGCTCTGATGGCTTCAAGCTTTATGCTTATGTATAACTGTTCCCATGTGCCTAGTCTTAATAAACAAACCCACAACCTGTTTGCCTTACTAACCTTATTGAGTTTTTTGAGAAAGTGACCAAGGAGGTGGATGGGGGCAAGGCAGTGGACGTGGTATATATGGATTTTAGTAAGGCGTTTGATAAGGTTCACCATGGTAGGCTTCTGCAGAAAATGCAGATGTATGGGATTGGGGGTGATCTAGGAAATTGGATCAGGAATTGGCTAGCGGATAGGAAACAGAGGGTGGTGGTTGATAGTAAATATTCATCATGGAGTGCGGTTACAAGTGGTGTACCTCAGGGATCTGTTTTGGGGCCACTGCTGTTTGTAATATTTATTAATGATCTGGATGAGGGTATAGTTGGGTGGATTAGCAAATTTGCTGATGACACCAAAGTCGGTGGTGTGGTAGACAGTGAGGAAGGGTGTCGTAGTCTGCAGGAAGACTTAGACAGGTTGCAAAGTTGGGCCGAGAGGTGGCGGATGGAGTTTAATGCGGAGAAGTGTGAGGTAATTCACTTTGGTAGGAATAACAGATGTGTTGAGTATAGGGCTAACGGGAGGACTTTGAATAGTGTGGAGGAGCAGAGGGATCTAGGTGTATGTGTGCATAGATCCCTGAAAGTTGGGAATCAAGTAGATAAGGTTGTTAAGAAGGCATATGGTGTCTTGGCGTTTATTGGTAGGGGGATTGAATTTAGGAGTCGTAGCGTTATGTTGCAACTGTACACAACTCTGGTGCGGCCGCACTTGGAGTACTGTGTGCAGTTCTGGTCCCCACATTACAGGAAGGATGTGGAGGCTTTGGAGAGGGTGCAGAGGAGGTTTACCAGGATGTTGCCTGGTATGGAGGGGAGATCCTATGAGGAGAGGCTGAGGGATTTGGGATTGTTTTCGCTGGAAAGGCGGCGGCTAAGAGGGGATCTTATTGAAACATATAAGATGATTAGAGGTTTAGATAGGGTGGATAGTGATAGCCTTTTTCCTCTGATGGAGAAATCCAGCACGAGGGGGCATGGCTTTAAATTGAGGGGGGGTAGTTATAGAACCGATGTCAGGGGTAGGTTCTTTACCCAGAGGGTGGTGAGGGATTGGAATGCCCTGCCAGCATCAGTAGTAAATGCGCCTAGTTTGGGGGCGTTTAAGAGATCCGTAGATAGGTTCATGGACGAAAAGAAATTGGTTTAGGTTGGAGGGTCACAGTTTTTTTTTTTAACTGGTCGGTGCAACATCGTGGGCCGAAGGGCCTGTTCTGCGCTGTAATGTTCTATGTTCTATGTTCTATGTTCTAAATGCCTTCTGAATGATTGGCACCTTGTGCCTTTCACAGTAAATCAACTCAAGGTATTATATTATAATAACACAACTCTTCTGTCATTCATTCCCACCTGGACTACAACAATTGAATCCTCCTCCATCTTGAAGACAAGTTTTTCTCCAGCCACAAAGAGATGTCTCTAACCTTTTCACTGAGCAGGCAACATAGCCTTCAAAACTCAAGACTGTAGCTGCAGAGGACTGTATCACTTCCTCTAACTGTACTTTCCCCTACCCCAACCGCATTGCTTTTCACTCCCCTGACTTGCATGGTTTTCTGCACCATGATCCCATGGTTAGTATAGCCACCCACCCAGAAGCCTTTGTTCTCATCAGTGCAGGAGACAAATACTTTGTATCTGCTGGTATAAGTCAAGGGTTCAGGCTGCTCTATCATTACATCCCAGATCCCTACCTATTCAAAGTCACCCTTCTGTCCTTGACCATTGATCAACTGTAAAATTCTATTCAATCTAAAGGGTGTGTCTGCCTCCTGGAACAACCTCCCAGGTAACTCTTACTCTTCCTCATGTCTTACAGCTCAGACTCCAGTTCAACAATTCTGAGTCAAAGTTGTTCAGGACACAAATGTTTGCCACAGATATGATTGTCTGGGATCACAATGCTATCCACGGTTGCAGTCACGGTACACCAACTGCCTTGCCTGGCTGTCTATCCTTTTTTTTATCACTAAATTAATAGCTAGTTAACAAATTGTAAAACAAATTACAATCTCCTAGCTCGAAGACAAAAGATGAACGCTCACCAGGTACTAGAGATAAAACAAAAAAAAAGAGTAAAAAGCAGCAACTCCTTCCCTCTCTGTACCAAATTCCTACCTGCACCATATTCCTGAGTTTAATACTCTGTTTACAAAGCATTCTGTTCCCCCAGTTACTGTGTGCTCCATACTCTGCTCCTGCAATGTATCTTGGGACAATTTATCACACCAAGGAAATGATATAAATGAAAGATTCTGCTGTGGCAACTGTTGCCGAGCACCCATTTTTGATTCACTGTTTGTTTCAAGTTCCACAGTTGGTTATTCGTGTACTTGTTTGCTGGTTGCTGAATTATGTGGTGCCCCAACACTGAGGTGTGATTTGCTTGTCTCTGATTAGACAGCGTTTGTAGATAGGAACGCAGTGAAACACCGAACCACAATGAATCAAAAAGGGGCTGAGTGTGATACGTACATAGAAAAATATACCTCAGCCTAGATATTGGAAGCAATCTACATCAGATTACTTGTTGAGAAATATACTGTAATCATAGCACAAGTATTGATTCTCAGGAGCACATCATTATATGTCAATGGCAGCCAATGGCAGGGCTGCTCTGTGTACAATGTTTACTCAGAAGCTGAATACAACACAGCACAAACAGATGCATAGCACCAAGGGATAACCGATATCCAGAGGCGAGTCCAAGAGTCATCAATTCAAGTGACAGTTTGAAACTATTTGAGTTGCATGTTAATGATTTATTTTATCACAGTCACTTAGATCACAACCCTGTAATCACTTCCAAATATCCTTTCTTTCCAGTACTTTTTAGAACAATTTATTTTCTCATCTCTTCTCTCCTGAAAACAGTGATCCACAGAGTCATAAACTCATTGTTATTTTTTATTTACTTTTATTTATTGGTGTCACAAATAGACTTATATTAACATTGCAATGAAGTTACTGTGAAAATCCCCGAGTCGCCACACTCCAGCGCCTGTTTAGATACACTGAGGGAGAATTTAGCATGGCCAATGCACCTAACCAGCACATCTTTCGGACTGTGGGAAGAAACCAGAGCACCCGGAGGAAACCCATATGGACATGGAGAGATTGTGCAGACTCCACACAGACAGTGACCCAGCCAGGAATTGAACCCGGGTCCCTGGCGCTGTGAGACAGCAGTGCTAACCACTGGGCTATGGTGCCACCCCTATGACATTGAGTCATAGGCCTGAATTTTACTGACTGGGTAGATGATCTTACATTGATGAGGGATATTGATGTTGGAGAAGTACATGACAGGAAGCGGAACTCCCTCAGCAACTTGACAAAGAAATGCCAATTAAGGGCCAGCAGGCAGAGGAGCTGACCAATTAAGGTTAGCCAGCGGGTCATGGGTGCTGGCAAATCTCTATGATGCACAAGGGCACCATTCAGACAGGCTGCAAACGGGCAAAATGGAGGCAGTCAACAGCTGCAGAGGCAGTGGAGCAATAGCTTTTGGACAAGGAAGAGTTACTCCACAATTCCGAAACACCTTCTCCAAGGAGAAGATAGATAGGCTGTTAATTAGTAGTGGATGAAGGGATACGGGAAGCAGGCAGCAAGATGGAGGTGAGACTGAGATAAGATCAGCCATGATCCTATTGAACGGCTGAGCAGGCTTGAGCAGCTGAATTGCCTGCTCCTGCTCCTAGTTTCCATGTTGATTATGTCCATGGAGGCCCCCCTGCCGGCAGTCAGAGAAAGGCCAGATTCTGTCTGCAGCAGTTGGCAGGAAGGGGCCAGCAAACCTTTGCAAGAAGGCTGGAGGTGGAGATACAATGGGCAGCCTTTGTTCCACAGAACTTCCTCGTGTCAGGCTATTCAATACTTTCTTGTCAAATTACTCCTTCCAAAATGTAACACCTCACACTTTTCAGGGTTAAATTCCAACTGCCACTTATCCACCCATTTGACCATCCCGTCTATATCTTCCTGAGGCCCAAGACACTCAACCTCATTGTTCACCACCTGGCCAATCTTTGAATCATCCGCAAACTTATTAATTCCACCTTTCACGTAGTCATCTATGTCGTTTATATAAATTATGAATAATAAGGGGCCCAACACAGATCCCTGTGGTATGACACTGGACACTGGCTTCCAGTCACTAATGCAGCCTTCTGACATCACCCTCTGTTTCCTGCAACTGCTCCAATTTTGAATCCACCTTTTCAAATTACCCTGTATCCCATGTGCATTTGCCTTCTTTATAAGTCTCCCAAGTTGGACCTTCTCAATGGCTTTGCTGAAATCGATACACACTACACCAACTGTGCTAACCTCATCTACACACCTGGTAACATCCTCAAAAAATTCAATCAAATTTGGAGGCTTCTTGACTGGCCCTGGTAGCTTGATCAGACCCATTTTGCTTTGTAACGCTAACCAAATGGATTCTATCCTTGTCCCATCAAGGACATTCTCTATTTCCAACATTACAAAATGTCATCCTCAAGCACTATTGACACCCCACCTCCATTTTCCTTCCCAATATTTCATAAACATTTTGTACTCTTGAATATTAATTTAACCCATGTTTCCATTATTACCACTACTTCACTTTCTCAAATAGCTATTTGAGCTTGTATTCACCAGCTTTTTTGTCTTTACACGCATGAATTCTAGACCTACACTTGTATTTCTCTGAAACATCCTTAGTCTGCTCCTATCTATTGCGGTGCGACTTCCTTCACTTGTATTACCCAACATGCACATTTTTACCTACCTTATTCCTCTTTTCTACTTTTCCTCTAGTGGCCATCCCCTCACCAATTTTGTTTAAACCTTTCCCCAAGCACACAAGTGAAGTTGATATGAGAACATTGGTCCCAGTCCTTTTGAGGTGAAACCCATTACTTTCAATGGGTAACTTCTTCCTCAGAACAGATCCCAGTGCCCCAGCAATCTGAAGCCATTCCTCATGTACACGCCTCCAGCCACACATTGGCCAGAAATTTACAGAGCTTGAGCAGATGCATGGCTGAACTGAACTTGCATGAAATCACACAAGACTTTGGGTGCATGTTGCAACGTCATGGTGCCTTCGCGTGATGCTTTGGTCAGTTTGCAAGAGTCAGAAGCACACGCATCAACAATCACAAATAGAACCATAGAAAAGTTACCATGCAGAAGGAGGCCATTTGCCCATCTTGTCCATGCCAGCCTAAGGACATCCAGGTGCCTTTTCTAGTCCCACCTTCCTACACTCGGTCTATAGCCCTCTAGCTTAGAGCACTTAAGGTGCAGGTCAAGGTAATTTTTAAAAGAGTTTAGGGTCTCTGCCTCTATCACCAACTCGAGCAGTGAATTCCAGACACCCACCACCGTTTGCATAAAGAAGTTCTTCCTCATGTCCCCTTGACACCTAATTGAAAGGGCAATTTAGTCCATTACTCATGCGGTTGTGTGTTTTTACACTTGGCACATGGGTTAATAGGCCAGACAGCATTCATGTTTTATCACCATTAATGATGCAGAGCGGATAAAATGTCCAGGATGAAGTAAAATAAAGAAAATGTTTGAGGGTTGTGATGCTACTCTGCCAGTTGCTTGATTCTGCATGATAGAGAGAGTTTGCCGCATTTCTTTGGAACAATACTGCAGCTCCCTGAGGCAGCTGTCACCCTTCAGGGAGCATGTTAGAAATTCCCACCTGCACCATCACTTCTCCCAGCGCCGCCCTCCCCGGGAGCACTGACCCTCTCTCTCAGTGTCCACCCTCCCCGGGAGCACTGACCCTCTCTCTCAGTGTCGCTCTCTCTGGGAGCACTCACCCTCTCTCTCAGTGTCTGCTCTCCCTGGGAGCACTCACCCTCTCTCTCAGTGCCCACCCTCCCCGGGAGCACTGACCCTCTCTCTCAGTGTCGCTCTCTCTGGGAGCACTCAGCCTTTCTCTCAGTGTCCACCCTCCCCGGGAGCACTGACCCTCTCTCTCAGTGTCTGCTCTCCCTGGGAGCACTCAGCCTTTCAGAACACATCTTTCCAACTGGCTGGCTGTTAATTGGCACATTTGACATCCGCTTCCGAGCCCACCAAGAGCGTACATCTGGTGGACAAAATCTCCTGGCCATTGACCTCTGCTACATTCCTATTTCTGTTCTGGTTAGCATGTGGCAATGCCAATAATCCAAACATTACTTCCTTCAAAGTCCTGCGTTTCCACTTCTTCCCATATTCTGGAAGTCTGACCGTAGCAATACCTGCTCCCTGTCTGACTTGGAACTGAAATGAAGCACATGTCTAATTGACTCCTTTCCCCCTGCAGTATATTCTGCTCCTCCTCTGCAATGTCCTTTACCCTGGCACTCAGGAGGCAACACATCATGTTGATGGTTACACAAATGCCTCTTTATTCCCCCTAGCTATAGAATTTGCACTGAGTGTAGTGTAACAGATTATGTTAGACTAAGTCCTGTGCAGGGCTAACTGTAATAGTCTGTGGTATCATCGAAGGAAATGACATATACTCATGTGATCTGAGAGCATCGAGGAGAAAAGAGTATGGAAAGAATCTAATGTAAGGGGGTGTCCTCATAACTGTAATTCTGTTGCAATAAAGTCAGAGCGTTTGTTGTAGTTTGTGAGTTATTGCAACTACTTCAACCCAACGACACAATATTACACAGTGACATGAGGTAAAAGGATGGCACTGGAACAATCTCTACCTGAGCACCTTGGGACAGTCGGAAGCCGAAATCAGGCTGAAGTGTGTTCAAAGCGGTCTAGAAGATTTGCTGGATTTCACACCACATTGAATCTTGCAGCAAAGGCAGATTGCAAACAGGTCAGTACACTTTTGTACACAACGAGCGACTGAGCAGATGACATCCTAATTAGCCTAGGGATTGATGGGGGTAATCACCACAAGAACACTATCCTGGACTTCATCCGCTACAGAATAATTATTAGGTAGTGGATGATGCATTATCAGATAATTTGTAGCCCTGAGGAATACTCGACTCTGGCAAAGGTAGTTCAAAGCCAAGACCAGGAGACTGAACCAATCAGTATTCAGAGAGAAAGAGAGACAGCCCAAATCCCAAAGTAACAGATACATCTGAATTTATTAGGCATAAAACATGGAAAATTGAAAAAAGGAGAGACATGCTGCTTGGAAAACAATTAATGGAAGCAGCCCAGACTAGCTGCTGTTGGACTGGAAATGTCCTGCCAAAGACATTGGTATAAAAAGATGGGGCATTTTCAGGCAGAAAAAAACAGTTTTTAAAGGAAATAGTGTGTGAAGTAGATTCACAAGACATTGAGATATCCTTTTTAGGAGAGATTAAAGAAGCAAGGAACAGATCAGATGCTCGAGGAGTATAAAAAGTGCAAGAAGCTACTTAAGAGGGAAATCAGGAGGGCTAAAAGAAGACATGAGGTTGCTTTGGCAGACAGAGTGAAGGAAAATCCAAAGAGCTTCTATAGGTATGTTAGGAGCAAAAGGATAGTGAGGGATAAAATTGGTCCTCTTGAAGACCAGAGTAGTAGACTGTGTATGGAACCAAAAGAGATGGGGGAGATACTAAATGGTTTTTTTGCATCCGTATTTACTGAGGAAATGGGCATGGAGTCTACGGAAATAGGGCAAACAGGTAGGGAGGTCATGGAACCTTTACAGATTAAAGGGGAGGTGCTTGCTGTCTTGAGGCAAGTCAGAGTGGATAAATCCCCAGGACCGGACAGGATATTCCCACGGACCTTGAGGGAAGCTAGTGTTGAACTTGCAGACATATTTAAAATGTCAGTATTCACGGGGGAGGTGCCGGATGATTGGAGGGTGGCTCATGTTGTTCCGTTGTTTAAAAAAGGTTCCAAAAGAAATCCGGGAAATTATAGGCCAGTAAGTTTGACGTCGGTGGTGGGCAAGTTATTGGAAGGTGTGATAAGGGATAGGATCTACAAATATTTGGATAGACAGGGACTTATTAGGGAGAGTCAACATGGCTTTGTGCGTGATGGATCATGTTTGACCAATCTATTGGAGTTTTTTGAGGAGGTTACCAGGAAAGTGGATGAAGGGAAGGCGGTGGATGTTGTCTACCTGGATTTCAGCAAGGCCTTTGACAAGGTCCCTCATGGGAGGTTAGTTAGGAAGGTTCAGTCGCTGGTATACATGGGGAGGTAGTAAATTGGATTAGTCACTGGCTCAATGGAAGAAGCCAGAGCATGGTTGTGGAGGATTGCTTCTCTGAGTGGAGGCTTGTGACTAGTGGTGTGCCGCAGGGATCGGTGTTGGGTCCATTGTTGTTTGTCATCTATATCAATGATCTGGATGATAATGTGGTAAATTAGATCAGCAAATTTGCTGATGATACAAAGATTGGAGGTGTAGTGGACAGTGAGGAACATTTTCAAAGCTTGCAGAGGGATTTGGACCAACTAGAAAAATGGGCTGAAAAATGGCAAATGGAATTTAACGCAGACAAGTGTGAGATATTGCACTTTGGAAGGACAAACCAAAGTAGAACGTACAGGGTAAATGGTAGGACTCTGAAGAGTGCAGTTGAACAGAGGGATCTGGGAATAGAGGTACACTATTCCCTAAAAGTGACGTCACAGGTGGATAGGGTCGTAAAGAGTGCCTTTGGTACATTGGCCTTTATAAATCGGAGTATCGAGTATAAAAGTTGGAGTGTTATGGTAAGGTTATATAAGGCATTGGTGAGGCCGAATTTAGAGTTTTGGTCACCTAGTTACAGGAAGGATGTAAATAAGGTTGAAAGAGTGTAGAGAAGGTTCACAAGGATGTTGCCGGGACTTGAGAAGCTGAGTTACAGAGAGAGATTGAATAGGTTGGGACTTTATTCCCTGGAGCATGGAAGAATGAGGGGAGATTTGATAGAGGTGTATAAGATTTTGATGGGTATAGGTAGAGTGAATGCAAGCAGGCTTTTTCCACTGAGGCTCGAGGAGAATGGGTTAAGGGTAAAAGGAGAAAAGTTTAAAGGGAGTATTAGGGGGGGCTTCTTCACGCAGAGAGTGGTGGGAGTGTGGAATGAGCTGCCGGATAAAGTGGTAAATGCGGGGTCACTTTTAACATTTAAGAAAAACTTGGATGGGTTCATGGATGAGAGAAGTGTGGAGGGATATGGTCCAAGTGTAGGTCAGTGGGACCAGGGAAAAAATGGTTCGGCACAGACAAGAAGGGCCAAAAGGCCTGTTTCTGAGCTGTAATTTTCTATGGTTCTATGGTTCTAAGTGAATGGAAATAATTGGAGTGCAGAGCTCTTGGTAGAAGGTCACAGGACACACTTTAAATTAGACACTGGAGCAGCAGTTTCAGTTTTTTCAGGTGCTGAACCATGGTTAAACAACAGAGTTCTTCAACCTTCCTGCAAAAAGCTACACAGACCAGGAGGAACAGAGCTGTAGGTTCTGAAAGAGTTCTCACCTACTTTAAAGCACAGAGAGAAATTAATTACTGAAATAATGGATGTATTTAAGATCAGAGTTTCACTTTTAAGTAGAAAGTCATATGGAATCGAATCTAATCCACAGATTAGGAGAAATAAACTCATAAACTCAATCAGGAGAGGTCAGAGCAGAAAATCTGAAGTTAATTAAAAGATTGGGAGAGCTAAAACAGTATATTGTATAGCACTAAGCCCAGAAGCAAAAACTATATGCATTTATACATCCAGAAAGGTTCAACACCCATTACTTCCAAAGGTAAAGAAATAGATTGACACAGCGGTAAGATAAGGAATCATTTCACCCATAAAAGAGCCAGAAAAGCTGGTGCTCAGGGAGGGCATAAGTTCTAAACTCAACCGGCTCCATAAGAATATGTGTTGATTTCACACAACTCCATAAGGCTGTGAAAAGAGAAGTCCATCCAATGATATTAGTAGGTGAAAGTTTAGGTAAATTAGGGAGGTGCATCTCCCTAAGGAGAATTCTCTTAGACACAAATAGTGGATTCTGGCAAATACCATTAGAAGTCCAATCTCCTCCTGACATTCATAACACCATTTGAAAGATTCTATTTTACTAGATTTTCCTTTGGAATAACATCAGCACGAGAAATCTTTTAAAAAACGATGTCAAATCTTTTGAAGGGCTTATGTGGAGTTGATTGTCACATGGATGATTCATTGATACATGGATCCATTCAAGCTGAGTTTGACATGAGAAGGAGAGCAGGGCTGAGAAGACGACAAGAGGCAGGATTGACACAACAGTAAATGTGAGTTTTCACAGCCAACAACCAGGTTTCTTGATCACAGAAGTGAGTGCATCAGGAATAAAGGTCGAGCTACCGAAGACCAGAGTCATAAAATAATTTCCAGATCCAAGGAACATCACATAACTACAAAGATTTGTGGGAATGAGCACTTGGCACGCTATAACATTCAAGATTATGGGCCAAGTGCTGGCAAGTGGGATTAGATGGGCAGGTCAGGGCCCTTCATGCGTCGGTGCTGAATCGATGGGACAAAGGGCCTCTTCTGCACTATAACATTCTGTAATTCTGGCCAATCAGTTGGCAATGTTTCTAAAAACTGAACAGAGTTCAATGATTTACGACAAGGACGATGAATGGTGTTGGGAAGAAGCTCATCAGAAATGATTTCAAAAAAACAGCAAAGAGAAGCTGATGTAATCAGAGATATGCGCACATTATGATTTGGAGTTACCTACAATAACAACAGCAGACACACTCTCTACGGATTGGGTGCAGAACTTTTTCAGGTCCAAAGAGATGGAACATGCAGACCAGTCTATAATACATCACAGAGCAGACATACACAGTAATTGAAAAGTGAGCATTAGTGGCCACGTTCGCATGTGAGAAATTCATTGGCAACATCTTAGCTCTTCATGTTTTGATAGAAACAGACCATAAAACTTTAGTCACACTATTGAATTCGAAAGAGATTGCAGCGATGCCATCAAGAGTGCAAAGGTTTAAATTAATATTGATGAGGATTGACACTCATACAGTACATGTTCAAGGGGAAACAATGGATCACAACATTGAAAAAGAGAATCCAGAAAAAGGAAATATTGAATTTGTGGAAAACATCATGGAATTTGTTAAATGACAGTCCACACATTATCAGCAACTATCCTAAGATTGAGTGAAATCAAAAAGGCTGAAAAATCAGAGGAGGAATGTAAGCAGACCAGAAAATATTGCATTAGAGAATGGCCAACATATACACCACATACTTCAAGTCCTGAGAATTCTCTGGCCCTTCACTCCCCACTGCCGCTGCCAGCGAGAACGGAGAATTTGGTGCTCAGCCAAATCTCCATACACTGCAACGGGACCAGAGAATCCTGCTGGCATGAACGGCCGGAGAATCTTGCCCTATATTTTGAGCAAAGAACACATCTGACAGTAATCAATGATTTACTGGTAGGGTGGCACAGTGGTTAGCACTGCTGCCTCACAATGCCAGGGACCTGGGTTCAATTCCCGGCTTAGATCACTGAGCGTGCGGAGTCTGCACGTTCGCCTCGTGTTCACATGGGTTTCCTCCAGGTGCTCCGGTTTCCTCCCACAGTCCGAAAGATGTGCTGGTTTAGGTGCATTGGCCATGCTAAATTCTCCCTCCGATTATCTGAACAGGTGCTGCAGTATGGCGACTCGGACATTTTCACAGTAACTTCATTGCAGTGTTAATGTAAGCCTACTTGTAACTCTAATAAATGAACTTAAACAATGATAGAATGGTAATCAGCGAGGATTGAGACGAGAGATCTTACAATGCCTACTTCAATGTTTGAGGGAAAATGTTAGAAACTATAATTATAACAGGGTACTCAAGGTAATCAGGCAGAGTCAACATGGTATTGTGAAAGGGAAATGAGATTTAACCAATTTATTGGAGTGCCTCGAAGAAGTAACACGTGCTTTGGATAAAGGAGAACCTCTGGACGTACAGTATTAGTTTTTCAGAAGACATTTGATAATATATCATATCAAAACTTAATGCAGAAAGTAGAAGCTCCTGGTGTTATGATAACATATTGGCATGGATAGTAGATTAATGAACAAATAGGAAACAGAGAGTAGACAAAAATGGGTAATTTTCTGGTTCGCAGAGTGTAGGGTCACATGTAGCATGACCCAAGGATCAGTTGTGGGTCTTCAATTCTTTACAATTTAGATAAATGATTTGGGTGAAGAGGCAGAATATATGGTTGCTAAATTTGCTGGTGACACAAAGATAGATAGGAAAGTAAGTTGTGAAGTGTACATAAGGAGGCTATTAAAGGATATAGATAGGTTAGGCGAGTGGGCAAAGATCTGGCAAATGAAGTACAATGTGCAAAACCCTGTCCATTTTAGCAGGAAGAATGAAAAAGAAGCACATTATCTCAATGGCTAAAAGTTGCAGAGCTCTGAGATGCAGAGGGATCTGGGTGTCCAAGTGTATGAATCAGAAAGGTTAGTATGCAGGTACAGCAAATAATTAGGAAAGCTAATAGAATGTTATCATTTATTGCGAAGGTAATTAAATGCAAGAGTAGGGAGATTTTTTAGGTGAGAACACAACTGGAGCAGTGTGTACAGTATTGATCTCCCTAATTAAGGAAATGTGTAAATGCATTGGAAGCAGTTCAGAGAACTAAACCAAGAGTGGGTGTGTCATCTTATGAGGAAAGGATTGGACAGGCTAGGGGTGTATTATTGAGTTTAGAAGTGTAAGAGGTGGTATGATTGAATCAAATAAGATCCTGAGGGGACTTGACAGGGTGGAAGGATGTTTCCTCTTGTGGGAGAATCCAGAATGAGGGGTCACTGTTTAAAAATAAGGAATTGTCCATTTAAGACAGATATGAGGGATTTTTTTTTCTCTCAGAGAGGCATGAGTCTCTCTTCCTGAAAAGGTGGTGGATGCAGAATTTCTGAATATTTCTAAGGCAGAGGTATACTTGATAACGAAGGAGATGAATAACTATCAGAAATAGGCTGGTGTTGAGGTTAAAATCAGATCAGCCATGATCTGAATGATGATGGAGCAGGCTTGATGGGCTGAGTGGCCTGCCCCTGCTCCTAATTGGTATGTTTGTATGTCCTTATGTTATTACCAAGCGGTAGCCAGAGCATGGCATTTGGTTTGGTGGCCTGGTCTTTCAGATCATTGGAAGAAATAATATCCAAATGTATCACATATTCAATTTGCACACAGAAATCAAAAGAACCACTAATGTCACCTCCTTTTCCTACAAGGCCATGGGAATACCTAGGAATGGATTTATTGGAGCATAAAGAGAAACTGTTTCTAATTGTGGTAGATTATTACTTCATGTGAATTGAAGTAAAACAGTTCCATGGTCACACATCAGAGGCAGTGATAATATCATTGAAAGAAATTTTCACGGTCCATGGGATTGCTGATGTTGTGATATCAAATAATGATCCATAACTTACAAACAGAAAATTTCAAGAATTTACAGAATTATGTGATTTGTTCACACAAGTTCACTGAGGTTTCCTCAGACTAATGAAGTAGCTGAGAGGTGCCAGAACTGTAGAGGCATTACTGAAGAAGAATAAGGGTTTTCAACGGGTGCTCTTGCGTACTTATTCAGAGAATACAAAGTCCCTAAGCCAAGTAGTTTATTCTGCTCCTGCTCTATCTATGGTGAGTGTGGATAGGCTTCTGCTGAGTCTGTGGATTGGACACTCCTCTATGATGTGGCGCATAGTTTGCCCTCTCCCTCAGGAAAACAGAGGGCTGGCACTAATGCCCCATCTGTGGAGGTTGGTAAAGCAAAGGGCCATGGCCGATCCTGAACCTGCTGAGAGTGGACCACTCTTTCCTCAGAAAGTTGAAACCAGGAAGCTGTTGGGTTGGGTTTTAGACCAGATAGTTGTTTGTCATGTCCAATAATTCCACACGGTTGCACAGTGGTTAGCACTGCTGCCTCACAGCGCCAGGAACCCAGGTTCAATACAGGCCTCCGTCACTGCCTCTGTGGAACAAAAAAGAACAATGCAGCACAGGAACAGGCCCTTCAGACCTCCAAGCCTGCACCGATCATGTGTTCCTAACTAGACCATCCGTTTGTATCCCTCTATTCCCAGTCTGTTCATGTGGCTGTCTAGATAAGTCTTAAATGATCCCAGCGAGTCTGCCTCAACCACCTTGCTTGGTAGTGCATTCCAGGCCCCCACCACCCTCTGTGTAAAATACATCCCCCGCATATCCGTATTGAACCTTGCCCCCCCTTACCTTGAACTTGTGACCCCTTGTGTTTGTCACTTCTGACCTGGGAAAAAGGTTCCAACTGTTCACTCTATCTATGCCCTTAATAATTTTATAAACTTCTATTAGGTCACCCCTCAACCTCCGTCTTTCCAGGGAGAACAACCCTAGTTTACTCAATCTCACCTCATAGCTAATACCCTCCATACCAGGCAACATCCTGGTAAACCTTTTCTACACTCTCTCTAAAGCCTCAACGTCCTTCTGGCAGTGTGGCAACCAGAACTGGATGCAGTATTCCAGATGTGGCCTAACCAACGTTGTATATAACTGCAACATCATATGCCAACTTTTATACTCTATGCCCCGTCCAATAAAGGCAAGCATGCCATATGCCTTCTTCACCACCTTTTCCACCTGTGCTGCCACCTTTAAGGATCTGTGGACTTGCACACCCAGATCCCTCTGTGTGTCTATACTCCTGATGGTTCTGCCATTTATTGTACAGTTCCCCCCTGCATTAGATCTACCAAAATGCATCACTTCACATTTATCTGGATTAAATTCCATCTGCCATTTCTCCACCCAATTTTCCAGCCTACCTATATCCTGCTGTATTCTCTGACAATGTTCATCACTATCCGCAACTCCAGCAATCTTCGTGTCGTCCGCAAACTTACTAATCAGACCAGCTACATCTTCTTCCAAATCATTTATACATATCACAAACAGCAGAGGTCCCAGTACAGAGCCCTGCGGAACACCACTAGTCACAGACCTCCAATCAGAAAAAGACCCTTCCACTGCTCCCCTCTGTCTTCTATGGCCAAGCCAGTTCTGTACCCATCTAGCTAGTTCACCTTTGATCCCGTGAGATTTAATCTTTTGCACCAGCCTGCCATGAGGGACCTTGTCAAATGTTTTACTAAAATCCATATAGACGACATCCACGGCCCTTCCCTCGACGATTATTTTTGTCACCTCCTCAAAAAACTCAACCAAATTTGTGAGGCATGACCTCCCTCGTACAAAACCATGTTGTCTATCGCTAATGAGACTATTCAGTTCTAAATGTGTATAGATCCTATCTCTAGGAATCTTCTCCAACAACTTCCCTACGGACGTCAAGCTCACTGGCCTATAATTATCCGGGTTATCCTTGCTACCCTTCTTAAATAACGGGACCACACTTGCTATCCTCCAATCCTCTGGGACCTCACCTGTGTCCAACGAAGAAACAAAGATTTCTGTTAGAGGCCCAGCAATTTAATCTCTTGTCTCTCTCAGTAATCTAGGACAGCTGCCATCTGGCCCTGGGGATTTGTCTACCTTAATGCTTCCTAAAACACCTAACACTTCCTCCTTTGTAATTGCGATTTGTTCTAACGGGTCTACACATCCCTCTGAGACACTACCAATCAACGTGTCCCTCTCCTTTGTGAATACTGATGCAAAGTATTCATTCAGGATCTCACCTACTTCCTCGGGTTCTAAGCATAATTCCCCTCCTTTGTTCTTGAGAGGTCTGACTCTGTCTCTGATAACCCTCTTGTTCCTAACGTATGTATAAAATGCCTTGGGATTCTCCTTAATCCTGTCTGCCAAGGACATTTCGTAACCCCTTTTTGTCCTTCTAACTCCCTGTTTGAGTTATTTTCTTTTTTCTCTGTATTCCTCCAGTGCTTCATCTGTTTTTAGCTGCCTGGACCTTATGTATGCCTCTTTTTCCTTTTTGATTAGACTCACAATTTCTCTGGTTATCCACAGCTCTCGAATCCTACTTTCCTGTCCTTCCTTTTCACAGGCACATGCCTGTCCTGCAGTCCTATCAACTGCTCCTTAAAAGACTCCCACATGCCAGATGTGGATTTATTCTCGAACAGCCTCTCCCAATCAACAGCCACCAAATCCTGCCTAATCCGGCTGTAGTTAGCCTTCCCCCAATTCAGCACCTTACCCATAGGACAACACTCATCCTTTTCCATGACTATCCGAAAGTTTACAGAATTGTGGTCACTGTTCGCCACATGTTACCCCACTGAAACTTTGATGACCTGACAGGTTTTGCACTTTCTCCCCGTGTCTGCGTGGGTTTCCTCCGGGTGCTCCAGTTTCCTCCCACAGTTCAAAGATGTGCATGTTAGGTTGATTGGCCATGCTAAATTAACCCCAGAGTCAGGGGGATTAAAAGGGTAAATCTATGGGGTTACGGTAATAGGGCCTGGGTGGGATTGTGGTTGGTACAGACTCGATGGTCCGAATGGCCTTCTTCTGTACAGTAGGGATTCTATAGATTTCCATTCATTTGTCCAGGTAGAATTTGCACAGAAATCCTTGGGACGATTATCCCAAAAGTGCTGAATTGGTGGGAAAACCGTTCGTGATCATGACTGTTTTCTCAGTTCAGCTTCTCACTCGAATCTCCCCATTCTGTGCATTGCAGAGCTCCCAATCATGAATATTATTAAAAACACAGGGGTTGGGGAATATTCACGCCCTTCCAGCCACCCCGCCCCCCCCCTCTTCCCCCCCCCCCACCCCCCCCCCCCCCCCCCCCCCCCCCCACCATTGGCCCGATCATGGCCCCCATGACAATTCCCGGGCCAGCCCCGACCTCCCCCCCGCCCACCACCCCTGCCCCCCTCACCCGCCCCAGAGCGCCCTGATGTCCAGCACCCCCCGCACCCGGCAGTGGCGATCCTCCCACCCCCTCAACCCGGCGGACCACCACCTGCTGACCCCCTCTGGGGTCAGACTCCCCCTGGGAGACAGACCCACCCAGCAGACCACCCCCTCCCCCCGGCAGCCCACCCCGATCGCTATCCTCCTTCCAACCCAGACCGATCCCCATGCAGAATGGTAGCAGGACCCCCCACCCCCACCGATCACCCCCTAGGTCCTGCCCACAGTAGGCCCCACCCCCTTGACACTGTCCAATGTCCAGTGGGCAGTGCCAAGGTGCCCCCTGAGCATGGGCACTTTGCCCCATGGGCAGTGCCAGGGGGCACAGGCTGGCACTGCCAGGGTGCCTATGCCAAGGGGGCACCACCCCATGCCACCTGACCCCCTGGGGGGCCCCCGATTGCCCCCCTTCATTCCAGCGGGGTCTCTCACTAGTTCCCCGAACATGGGGAGCTACTTGAAACCCTGACAGAATGAAGTACTCCTGGCGGGGTGGGAGATTCAATCGGGACCGGCAAGTTCCCGATAAAGAAATGCTAAACATATTTAAATTACATTAAAAAAAGATTCAACCTGCCTTCCTGCTGGTTTCCAGCGTGGTCTGGACTCCGGCTGTTCTCCAGCTCTGTGAGATGCGCATGCGTTCCCGGCGCATGCACAAATCCCGGAAAAAGCCGATGACGCGCATCTCCCAGCCCGACCCGCCAGAAAAGTTGCGGGTCACGATGGGAGAATCGCACCCCCCACCCCCCCCCACTTCCCCATGTGAGAGGGTATTTCCTGCCTTCTTGTTGGGAGTCACAACTTGGGTGGGCTGATTAGATCAGCGTGAAGTGGCAGTTGGGGGCATTGTGAACTTTTCCTCTCATTTTGTGGGTTGTTGCAAGTCGGTGGATATGGAAGGAGTGATGTTTGCCAGGGCAGGCACCAAAGGAGTGGTGTTGAGCGTAGTGTCCCAATGATGATATGCATGGGGGCATTCAGCTGGCCCTTCAATCACAGATCCTCACCCTTGCAGAATGGATTGGCTCCATGTGAGTTACTCATGGGAAGAAGGTTGCAGACACAGATTCCCACCCTTCCACATACATTGATGTCACAAGTCAAAGGCACTGACTTAAAGAAAGTATGAGAAAGAGAGGAATCTTCACAAACAGATGAAGCATGACGATAGTCAACATAAAGCAAGAAGATTATTAGATCCTCATCCATGATCGAGATTGGGGAAATCGCCATACCCAACATCTAATGTAGTCCGGATGGAACAGGGCACGTTCAGAATAAAATGAAGCGTTTTGATTGCATCTGAGCAACAAGAGTGAAAATCAGAGAGAAGAGAGGTCACAGGGGGTCGCAATCATCAGAATTGAAAGAGGACTCTGAAGCAAGTGATCTCAACCCATCGACTAGTTTGAATTCTGTTCCACAGCATCCGGGAATGAGAATGCTTATTTCGTACAAACAAGGAGAGAACGAGATAGAGTAGACCAGTGGAGACACCATAGCATTTATCAGTGTAAGGGACAGTGAACATCATAAAAAAAGCAAAGGAGAGAGAAGAGAGAACATGAAGAGAATGTGGAGAGAGAAAGTAAAATGTTTACCTCAGAGCAAAAAAAGGTTACATTTCTACGGGACTACAAAACACAGAAGTGTTCAGATTGATGAGGACATTGAAGCATTGGGTTTCCAGAAACATCCAGGAATGTTGATGTCTGAACAGAGTCTTCCGGGATGGGCAGGGGGGATGGAGATGTAATATAATGGAGTATGTTAACAAAGTCCCATAAAGGGCAAACTGTAATAGTCTGAGATGCCACAGATAGAATTGACATTTACTTGTGTGATCTGAGAGGATCTAGGGGAAAACAGTATTAAAAGAATATAGTGTACAGTTCTCACAACTGTACACATGTTTAAATAAAGTTAGAATGTTTTCAGCTGACAGTCTTTAGGAGGTATTGGCCTGGATTTTCCACTCTGGTTTGTAGCGGGCATGATTGGGGGAGAGGAGGGGCGTCACAGGTAAGTCTCTACCTGCCAGCGATCAGGCAGGAGTGGCTCTTAATGTACTGCAGAACTAAGCCTTATTGAGGAAGAGGGTGGGGGGGGCAACTGGCCTCAGGCAGAGGAATGAACTGCAGGACTGGGGCTCCATTGGGGGGTAGGAGTGGGGAAGGTTGCACTCAGACACATGGCTGTTGGGGAGGGTATGCAGATGGGGTTAGAGTACGGGGAAAGAGTATATTACAAAATGAAATCAGTCTGCTCCGCATCATGAGAGTTGTGACTAAATGTTTCCTCCCCCTTCCCTACCCTGCCCGGAACCCTGAGAGGGACAAAATAGATACTCTGGAAAATTCTTCTCAAGGTGATTAAAACCACTCCAGGAGATCACATGGACCAAGTGTAAACCTTCCATATAATGCAATGTCAGAATTTGAGCAGCCATGGCAAACAAAAGGGTAGCATTTGGGTGACAAGATGGCATGGCATGATGTGGTGCATGAGTCAAACATAGCATGAAAGCCACGTTACCATGCTAAATAGAGCAGATTACTGCCAATGTTGGATCACCAGCTCCACTGCTTGAACCATGCAGAGCAGTACTCGGTTGGTAGAAGAGGAAGGGTGGCAAGATCTCTGTGTACCATCATGATGGGTAAGCCCTTGCCACAAGATATAAGGTGACCAGCTGGGAAGCAAAAGCATGAGGGACCGGAGGAGAAAGAGAAAGGGAGGAGGCAATTTAGTCAGGGCTGCAAATGAAGAACTCAGCTGTGATATCAGTAATCACAATCCTAATTCCCCAATAATCAAAAGTCCCATATCTTACATCCCTCAGTCACTGAACAGCACAGCATCCATTTTGTTACAATAGGAAAATAAAAGCCAAGCCAAAATAAACATCCCATGCCAAATTCATTAATCAAATCATGCAACATTTTACATTGTCAACTCAGTAAAATGACAGCTCTTGTGTTTTGCATTAGTTCCTGTCTTTTCTGTAACTTTACTGGCTTAGTGCACCAAGCAATGGCCTTGCAGGATAAGCTTCAAGCAACTCTGGGCAGCTCAGGCCAGGCTTCTTACGACAGTATCACAGTATCATAGAAGAATCATAGAATCCCTACAGTGCAGAAGGAGGCCATTTGGCCACCGAGCCTGCACTGATAGCAATCCCACCCAGGCCCTATCCTTGTGACCCCACATATTTACCCTGCTAATTAATCCCTCTGACACTAAGAGATAATTTAGCACGGCCAATCCACCTAACCCGCACATCTTTGGATTAAATGCACAACAGTCTGGGTTGTCTGGTGAAATTCAACAACGAGAGCACTGGTAGAGTGGCAGGGCTGAGAGGGCAATTGCTGTCTTCTTGAGAAAGAACAGCAGGTTCATGCTCCACAGTGCCATTGCCACTCCCCTAGGGTGGCACCTCAACAATCCTAGTTGGAGGGATGGGATGTGAAGAGAATGATTAGGTTTCATTTTCATTGTTTGTCATTTTCATAAATGACCTGGATGAGGAAGTGGAGGGATGGGTTGGTAAGTTTGCTGACGACACCAAGGTAGGTGGTGTTGTGGATAGTTTGGAGGGATGTCAGAAGTTGCAGCGAGACATAGATAGAATGCAAGACTGGGCGGAGAAGTGGCAGATGGACTTCAACCCGGATAAGTGTGTGGTGATCCATTTTGGCAGATCCAATGGGATGAAGCAGCAGTATAATATGAAGGGTACCATTCTTAGCAGTGTAGAGGATCAGAAGGACCTTGGGGTCCGGGTCCATAGGACTCTTAAATCGGCCTCGCAGGTGGAGGATGCGGTCAAGAAGGCGTACGGCGTACTGGCCTTCATTAATCGAGGGATTGAGTTTAGGAGTCGGGAGATAATGCTGCAGCTTTATAGGACCCTGGTTAGACTCCACTTGGAGTACTGCGCGCAGTTCTGGTCACCTCATTACAGGAAAGATGTTGAAGCCATTGAAAGGGTGCAGAGGAGATTTACAAGGATGTTGCCTGGATTGGGGGGCATGCCTTATGAGGATAGGTTGAGGGAGCTTGGTCTCTTCTCCCTGGAGAGACGAAGGATGAGAGGTGACCTGATAGAGGTTTACAAGATGTTGAGAGGTCTGGATAGGGTAGACTCTCAGAGGCTATTTCCAAGGGCTGAAATGGTTGCTACGAGAGGACACAGGTTTAAGGTGCTGGGGGGTAGGTACAGAGGAGATGTCAGGGGTAAGTTTTTCACTCAGAGGGTGGTGGGTGAGTGGAATCGGCTGACGTCGGTGGTGGTGGAGGCAAACTCGTTGGGGTCTTTTAAGAGACTTCTGGATGAGTACATGGGATTTAATGGGATTGAGGGCTATAGATAGGCCTAGAGGTGGGGATGTGATCGGCGCAACTTGTGGGCCGAAGGGCCTGTTTGTGCTGTGGCTTTTCTATGTTCTATGTTCTATGTTCTATATTGTCAGAACATGCAAGTGAACATAACCATTCTGGCTGTGCCACCTTCTCCAGCAAGAGGGAGACAAGTGTGTCAGAGAGTGTGGTACAAACTGTTTAGCTGATGTGGTTGTCATGGTTGAAGAGCTGGCAATGCATGCAAGCTGTGAGGTATGGCTATGGGGCTCTCAACAGTGCTGATTGGATGAGGGTGCATTGAAGTATCCGAATGTTGCCTATGAGTCCTGATTGAAATTGTTGGTGGTGTGATTTGGGTGATGAATTGAGCAGTGTCTGGTTCTCGATTCTTCCACCAAAGGGAACAGTATCTATGCTGTCCAGACCCACCATGATTTGCAAGACCTCTATCATATCTCCTCACAACCTTCTCTTCTCTGAGGAGAAGAGTCCCAACTTCTCCAATTTATCTGAAGTTCCTCATCCCTGGAACCATTTTTGTGAATCTTTTCTGCAATCTCTCTAATGCATTCACATCATTCCAGAAGTGTGGTGCCCAATATTCCAGATGGAGCCAAACCAGTATTTTATACAGTTTTAAGATAACTTTCTTGAATTTGTACTTGTGTCTATTTATAAAGCCAAAATCCAATTTAGTCCCAGGTGAGTTGAAATTCTTTTGTGCTCTGTTTTACATCAAATCCCTCTGAATGGTATTTCAACACCATCGATAACCATTTGCAAATAAAAGTGCTATTGACCTTATGAAATCGTTGACAAAGGAATTTCACGTAAATACATTGCAACATAAATGAGTGCACGGAACAATTTAATCCCCCCAGTGTTCATCAGCTCTTTTATTTAAAGGAACTGAGTGTCTCAGCGGAGGTACCCCAGCCTCAGCAGACAGCTTATTACACTCATCCAGAACACATGCACTTCACTGGAGGTCACTTGGCAGCAATCGATTGTGTGAACTCTGGGTTGTTATTCCCTTTATCATTGGACAATGAGGCCCCCTGTTGCACTGCTAGCTTTAGATCAGATAACTCAAAGCAGACCAGAGATTCAGATAGGGAATCTTCTTAGTCGCAATGATTTAGTATCACACCACAGAATGCAATTACCCATTAACCCAGTGACGGGGAACCTTGACTAGTGAGTGGGCCGCAGGAGGGGCCCTCCTTCACCTCAGTGGGCTACAAGATGGAAATCAGGCTTGTTCACGAACCATGACCCCATGAATAAGATCAATACAAGGTAGCATAGTGGCACAGTGGTTAGCACTGCTGCCTCACAGCGCCAGGGACTTGGGTTCAATTCCAGCCTCCAGTGACTGTCTGTATGGAGTTTTCACATTCTCCCAGTGTCTGCATGGGTTTCCTCCCACAGTCCAAAAGACGTGCTGGTGAGGTGCATTGGCCATGCTAAACTCTCCCTCAGTGTACCTGAACAGGTGCTGGAGTGTGGTGACTAGGGGATTTTCACAGTAACTTCATTGCGGTGTTAATGTAAACCTACTTGTGACGCCAATAAATAAACTTTATTTAATACAGGCCGAATATTTTATAACAAGTTATAGAAAATGTTTAATCATTTAAATGTTGATAGAACTATCAGCTTCACATGGCAAAATTAGAATAAACCTTTACATTTTGGACGCAGAGGGAGCTCTCAGAGTCAATGTTGTGTGCAATCAGCATGCTCCTCACTTCACTTGCCCTTGTTTTACTCCAGTCACGCCAATAGGGAAAAAAACTCTGCAGATGGAAATCAGTGGAACGTGGCAATCCTATTTGTGAGCAACAAAATGTCTTGTGGGCTGCACTCAGAACCCAAGTGGGCCTCATGTGGCCTCCGAGCTGAAGGCTGCCCATCACTGCAGCAAGCCCTTCGAGAGTAAATATTTGCGTGTAAACATCTAAAAGGACAATGCTGTATTTGTAAAATTCTCAGAGAAATACTTTAAAAAATATCTGGCTGCATGAAAATGAAGTGATTTAATTGGAGTGTGATTTTGATGGGATCAGGTGTTATCCGTGATACAGCCCATCGTGATAACAGTGCAGAGAAGCTATATTGCTCAAGCGAAAAAAAATAATGCTGTGGGAATAACAGATGTTTCTATTCATAGAAAAATGCTGCAGCTTCTTGTATTTTTTCATTCAGCCATTATTTTCCCCTCAGAGAAAACATTGTAATAATCTTCCCAATCTCACATGCACCGCTCGACTGCTCCAAATCAACACCAGTAATCATTAGATAGTTTGTGCAGCTCATGCACAATAAATACTTTACTTGATTCTGTAATTGACTTCTCTGCCTGCTGCCTAACAATTGATGCCATTCTCAAGTTTGCGCTGCAGCTTAATGGGAGCTCTCTTGTGTCAGAAGGTTGTGAGTTCAAATCTCTCTCCAGAAATTTGAGTATAAATTCTAGTTTGATATTTAAATACAGCGCTGAGGGAGTGTTATCTTGCAGGTGACCGCAAAACATCAACGGCATTTTTTCAAAGAATGCATGTATTTGCATTTGCATTATGGTATTTGCTACCAAATAAACCTGTTGGACTTTAACCTGGTGTTGTGAGACTTCTTACCATTTTTTCAAAGAGCAGAAGACTTTTCTCCGATGTTCTGGCCAATGGTGATCCCTCAGCTAACATCCAACGCTACCTTGGAGGTTTAGCTTACTGAGGTTATTTCTTTCTCCCTATGAACAGAATTGCTTTCAAGGTGACCAGCAGCATTTTAAAAGCTGCTGATACTCAGAGGTCTCCCAGCACATGCAAATTCATTGATCACACGTTGTAGTGTGCGGTGAATTCTCTGCACAGCAAATGTGAGGCCATTATAAAGTAATATCAAACAGGGTAAAAAAGGAAGGGCAGCGCAATCCCATCAGTTTTAGCTGCCAGCAGCATCTCCCAGTATTGTGCCAATCAGAAACTGGTGCACTACAATGATAACGCCTGTTTGGGGCACGTAATCTATCAACGGAATGGGAACAGCTTTGCCTCCTGCTGGCAGGAGTAGGCAGCTGCCAGATCACTCTGATTGAACAATAGAATCTATCTAATTAAGTTTTTTTAGAGAAATTCCTTTACTCTGAGAGTGGTTCAAGCACAAAACATTACTTGGCTAATTCTAAGTATGGCAAAGCTAGCTGTTCAACCGGAGCTATTTATTCTAATTATACAAACATATGAGTTAGAGGCAGGGGTAGATCATTCGGCCCATTAAGCTTGCACTACCATTCAATGAGATCATAACTGACCTGATTGTGACCTCAACTCACATTCCGCCTTCCCCAATAACCTTTGACTCTCTTGTGAGGCAAGAATCTATCTACCACTTCCTTAAAAATCTTAACTGACTCTGACATCACCACTCTCTTTGGAAGGAGTTCCAAAGATTCACAATCCTCTGAGAGAAAAACATCTTCCATTCTGTCTTAAATGGAAGACTCCTTATTTTTAAACTGTGCCCCCTAATTTTAATCTTTCCCATAAGGCGAAACATCGGCCGCGATTCTCCCAAAAGTGCTGAATTGGTGGGAGAACTGTTCTAAATCCCGACTGTTCTGTCAATTCAGCTTCTCACCTGAATCTCCGCACTCTGTCCACTGAAGAGGTCCCAGTCGGGAATCTCATTAAAAACCCAGGGGGGTTGTAGCCTATTCACGCTGGAGTTTGACAGTTCTGGAACTCTGCACATGCACAGTGGTCTCGATCTGCCAGTCTTCCTGTTTACTGGCTAGCTTGGGACCCCCGTAGTGCTGCCCCTCCAGCCCCCCCCCATGGCCCGATCGCGGCCCCCACAACAATTCCCGAACCAGCCCTGACACCCCCCACCCCAGAGCGCCCCGATGTCCAGCCCACACCCCCCAGCAGTGGCGATCCCCCCACTCCCCTCACCCCGACAGACCTGCCCCCTGCTGACCCTCCCCCGGAGTTAGCCCACCCAGCAGACCACTCCCCAGCTCACCCCAATCGCTGCCCTCCCTCCATCCCAGACCAATCCTGTCTGCAGAGTGGCAGCGGGACCCCTCACCCTCACCGATCACCCCTAGGCCCCACCCACAATAGGCCCCACATCCTGGGCACTGCCCGATGCTCGATAGGCAGTGCCAAGATGCCCCCTGGGCATGGATACCTTGCTCCTTGGGCAGTGCCAGGGGGCACAGGCTGACACTGTCAGGGTGCCCATGCCCAGGGGCACCAACTCGCCGCCCGACCCCCTGGGGGGCCCTGATTGCCCCTCCCTTCATTCCAGCGGGGTCTCCCGCTAGTTCCTCAAACGTGGGGAGGTAGTCTGAACCCCACCGGAATGAAGTACTCCTGACAGGGTGGGAGATTCAAATCAGGACCTGAAAGGTCCCGATAATTAACTAATTTGCATATTTCAAATACATGCATCAAATGACTTACCTGCCTTCCCGCCGGTTTCCAGTGTGGTCTGACCGGCGACTGTTCGTCAGCTCTGGGAGATGTGCATGCATTCCCGGCGCATGCGCAAATCCCTGTCTCCCACTGTGACCCACCAGTAAAGTTGCGGGTCGCAATGGGAGAATCACGGCCATCCTTTCAGCATCCACCCTGTCAAGTCCCCTCAGGAACTTGTGTTTCAATAAGATCACCTTTCATTCTTCTAAATTCAAATGGCTACAGGCCCAACTGTCCAACCTTTCCTTGGAGAATAACTGCCCCCATCCTTATCCTAGATATCAGTTGAGTGAATCCTTTCTGAACTTCTAACACATTTATTACCTTTCTTAAATTAGATCAAAACTGTACTCTAAATGTGGTCTCATAAGAACATAAGAAATAGGAGCAGGAGTAGGCCATCTAGCCCCTCGAGCCTGCCCCGCCATTCAATAAGATCATGGCTGATCTGACGTGGATCAGTACCACTTACCCGCCTGATCCCCATAACCCTTAATTCCCTTACCGCTCAGGAATCCATCCATCCGCGCTTTAAACATATTCAGCGAGGTAGCCTCCACCACCTCAGTGGGCAGAGAATTCCAGAGATTCACCACCCTCTGGGAGAAGAAGTTCCTCCTCAACTCTGTCTTAAACCGACCCCCCTTTATTTTGAGGCTGTGTCCTCTAGTTTTAACTTCCTTACTAAGTAGAAAGAATCTCTCCGCCTCCACCCTATCCAGCCCCCGCATTATCTTATAAGTCTCCATAAGATCCCCCCTCATCCTTCTAAACTCCAACGAGTACAAACCCAATCTCCTCAGCCTCTCCTCATAATCCAAACCCCTCATCTCCGGTATCAACCTGGTGAACCTTCTCTGCACTCCCTCCAATGCCAATATATCCTTCCTCATATAAGGGGACCAATACTGCACACAGTATTCCAGCTGCGGCCTCACCAATGCCCTGTACAGGTGCATCAAGACATCCCTGCTTTTATATTCTATCCCCTTCGCGATATAGGCCAACATCCCATTTGCCTTCTTGATCACCTGTTGTACCTGCAGACTGGGCTTTTGCGTCTCATGCACAAGGACCCCCAGGTCCCTTTGCACGGTAGCATGTTTTAATTTGTTTCCATTGAGATAATAATCCCATTTGTTATTATTTCCTCCAAAGTGTATAACCTCGCATTTCTCAACGTTATACTCCATTTGCCATATCCTCGCCCACTCACTCAGCCTGTCCAAATCTCTCTGCAGATCTTCTCCGTCCTCCACACGATTCACTTTTCCACTTATCTTTGTGTCGTCTGCAAACTTCGTTACCCTACACTCCGTCCCCTCCTCCAGATCATCTATATAAATGGTAAACAGTTGCGGCCCGAGTACCGATCCCTGCGGCACGCCACTAGTTACCTTCCTCCAACCAGAAAAACACCCATTTATTCCGACTCTTTGCTTCCTGTCGGATAGCCAGTCCCCAATCCACTTTAACACACTACCCCCAACTCCGTGTGCCCTAATCTTCTTCAGCAGCCTTTTATGGGGCACCTTATCAAACGCCTTTTGGAAATCCAAAAACACCGCATCCACCGGTTCTCCTCCATCAACCGCCCTCATCACATCTTCATAAAAATCCAACATGTTCGTCAAGCACGACTTTCCCCTCATGAATCCATGCTGCGTCTGATTGATCGAACCATTTCTATCCAGATGCCCTGCTATCTCCTCTTTAATAATGGATTCCAGCATTTTCCCTACTACAGACGTTAAGCTGACCGGCCTATAGTTACCCGCCTTTTGTCTCCTTCCTTTTTTAAACAGCGGCGTAACATTAGCCGTTTTCCAATCAACCGGCACTACCCCAGAATGCAACGAGTTTTGATAAATAATCACTAACGCATCCACTATTACCTCTGACATTTCTTTCAATACCCTGGGATGCATTCCATCCGGACCCGGGGACTTGTCCACCTTCAGTCCCATTAGTCTACCCAGCACTGCCTCTCTGGTAACATTAATTGTATTAAGTATTTCTCCTGCTGCCAACCCTCTATCGTTAATATTTGGCAAACTATTTGTGTCCTCCACCGTGAAGACCGACACAAAAAACTTATTTAAAGACTCAGCCATATCCTCATTTCCCACTATTATCTCCCCCCTCTCGTCCTCCAAGGGTCCAACATTCACTCTAGCCACTCTATTCCTTTTTATATATTTATAAAAACTTTTACTATCATTTTTTATATTAATTGCTAGCCTAGCTTCATAGTCTATCCTTCCTTCCTTTCTCATCAACTGTAGCAAAACATCCCAGCTTTTATATTCCATTCCCCTTGCAATAAACAACAACATTCCAATCACTCACTGTATCTGCACACAAGCGTTTCCTGATTCTTGAACCAGGATACCTAAATCCCTCTGTACCCCAGACAGCTGCAATCTCTCTCCATTTAAATAATGTCTTGCTTTTCTGTTCTTCCTGCCAAGGTAGACACATTCACATTTGCCCACATTATGCTCCACCTGCCAATTTTTTGCCCACACTCTGAACCTTTCTACAACCCATTGCAGGCTCCTTATGTTCTCTTCACAACTTACTTTCTTATCGATCTTTGTGTCATCAGTAGATTCAACAATCATATTTTTAATCCCTTCATCCAAGTCTTTGATATAAACTGTAAATAGTTGAGGGCCCAGCACTGATCTCCGTGGCATTTCACTTGTCACATCTTGCCAAACCAAAAAGACCAATTTATCCATACTCTCTGCTTCCTGTTAGCTAATCAATCCTTTATCCATGCTAATCTGTAACCCCCCTACTCCATGACCTTTTATTTTTCACAATAATCCTTGAAGTGTCACCTTATCAAATGCTTTCTGGAAATCTAAGTACAGCACATCCACAGGTTTGCCTTTATCCACATTTCTTTGAGGAAGTAACAAGCACTTAAACATTATTTCTCCTTCACAAAACCATGTTCACTCTGCCTAATTGCATTGAAATTTTCTAACTGCCCCATTATAACCTCTGTAATAACTGATTCCAGCTATTTTTCTGTGAAGCTAACTGGCCTGTCGTTTCGCCATTTTTCAATCTGATAGGACCTTTGCAGAATTTAGGGAATTTTGGAAGATGACCAACTAATCCATCAATTCTCTCAGCAGCCACTGCTTTTAAGAACCTAGTTTAAGTCCATCAGGGCCTTGGGACTTGTCAGCTTGCCAGACTTGTCTTTTCTCAATACCCTTTTCCTGGTGATTTTAAGTTCCTCTCACCCTTTCTCTTCCTGATTCACAGTTATTTCCGCGATATGTATCCTTCACACTGAAGACTGATGCAAAATATCTGTTCAGTTCATTCACCATTATCTTATTTTCCATCATTAATTCCTTATTCCTCATGGATTGGATGACCGACACTCATTTTACTTACTCTCATCTTTCTTAAATACCTGCAGAAATTCTTTACTATCAATTTTTTTTATATTTTTAGCTTTCTCCCATACTCAAATTTATTTTTGCTGCTTTTTATATTCTGTCCAGTCATCTGAGCTGCCACTCAGCTTCGTGGGATTCTACTTTTTTTTCAGTTGGATATTTACCCGTAACTTCAATAAAAAAATATCTGGAATTAAGAGTCTACTGATGACCATGAAACCATTTTTGATTGTCAGAAAAACCCATCTGGTTCACTAATGTCCTTTAGGGAAGGAAATCTGCCATCCTTACTTGGTCTGGTCTACATGTGACTCCAGAGCCACAGCAATGTGGTTAACTCTCAACTGCCCTCTGAAATGGTCTAGCAAGCCACTCAGTTATAACAATCGCTACAAAGCCTCAACAAAGAAATGAAACCAGACGGACCACCTGGCATTGACCTAGGCAACAGAAAAGACAATGGCAAACCAAACAACCCTTTCGACCCAGCAAAGTCCTCCTTACATTTGGGGGCTAGTGTCAAAATTGGGAGAGCCGTCTCACAGACTAGTCAGGCAACAGCTGACATAGTCATTCTCACAGAATCATATCTTACAGATGATACCCCAGACACCACCATTACCATCCCTGGATATGTCCTGTCCCACCGACAGGACAGACCCAGCAAAGGTGGCGTCACAGTGGTATACGGTCAGGAGGGAGTTGCCCTGGGAGTCCTTAACATTGACTCCAGACCCCATGAAGTCTCATAGCTTCAGGTTAAACATGGGCAAGGAAACATCTCACTGGTTACCATGTATCATCCTCCTTCGGATGATGAATCCTCCATGTTGAACAACACTTGGAGGAAGCACTGAGGGTGGCAAGGGCGCAAAATGTACTCTGGATGGGGGATTTCAATATCCACCACCAAGAGTGGCTCGGCAGCAGCACTACTGATCAAGTCCTAAAGGATATAACTGCTAGACTGGGTCTGCAGCAGGTGGTGAAGGAACCAACAAGAGGAAATAACATCCTTGACCTCATCCTTACCAATCTGTTGGCTGCAGATGCACCTGTCCATGACATTATCAGTAAGAGTGACCACCGCACAGTCCTGGTGGTGAAAAACTCCCGCCTTCACATTGAGAATAACCTCCATTGTGTTGTGTGGCACTATCACCATGCTAAATGGGATAGACTAGCAACTCAAGACTGAGCATCCATGAGGCACTGTGGGCCATCAACAGCAGCAGAACTGTACTCCAGCACAATCAGCAACCTCATGGCCTGGCATATCCCTCACTCAACCATTACCATCAAGCCAGGGGATCAACCCTGTTTCAATGGACAGTGAAGGACAGCATGCCAGGAGCAGCACCAGGCATACCTAACAATGAGGTGTCAACCTGGTGAAGCTACCAAACAGGACTTACTTGCATGCCAAACGGCAAAAACAGCAAGTGATAAAGCCAAGCGATCCCACAACCAACAGATCAGATCTAATCTCTGCAGTCCTTCCACATCCAGTCGTGAATGGTGGTGGACAATTAAACAACTCACTGGAGGAAGAGACTCCACAAATATCCCCATCCTCAATGATGGAGGAGCCAGCTCATCAGTGCAAAAGGTAAGACTGAAGTATTTGCAGCAATCTTCAGCCAGAAGTGCCGAGTGGATAATCCATCTTGGCCTTCTCCACTGGTCCCCAGCATCTCAGATGCCAGTCTCCAACTAATTCGATTCACTCCACGTGATATCAAGAAATGGTTGGAGGGACTGGATACTGCAAAGGCAATGGGTCCTGGTAACATTTTGGCAATAGTACTGAAGATTTGTGATCCAGAACTTGCCGTTCCCTTAGCCAAGCTTTTCCAGTACAGTCACAACACTGGCATCTACCCAACAATATGGAAAAGTGCCCAGGTATGTCCTGTACACAAAGAGCAGGACAAATCCAACCCAGTCTTCTCTCGATCATCAGTAAAGTGATGGAAGGGGTCATTAACAGTGCTATCAAGCAGCACCTGCTCAGCAATAACCTGCTCAGTGATACCCAGTTTGGGTTTCGCCAGGGTCACTCAGCTCCTGACCTCATTACAGCCTTGGTTCAAACATGGAGAAAAGAGCTGAATTCCAGAGGTGAAGTGAGAGTGACAGCCCTTGACATCAAGGCTGCATTCGGCCGAGTGTGGCATCAAGGAGCCCGAGCAAAACTGGAATCAATGGGTATCAAGGGACATACTCTCCGCTGATTGGAGTCATACCTGGTACATAAGAAGATCGTTGTGGCTATGGAGGGTCAGTCATTTCAGCTCCAGGACTCCCTCAGGGTAGTGCCCTAGGTCCAACAATCTTCAGCTGCTTCATCAATGACCTTCCCTCCGTCATAAGGTCAGAAGAAGTGGGGATGTTCGCCGATAATTGCACAATGTTCAGCACCATTCACAACTCCTCAGATACTGAAGCAATCCATGTTCAAATGCAACAAGATCTAGACAATATCCAGGCTTGGGCTGACAAGTGGCAAGTAACATTCACACCACACAAATGCCAGGCAATGACCATCACCAATAAGGGACACTCTAACCACTGCCCCTTGACATTCAATGGTGTAACCATCACTGAATCCCCCACTGTCAACATCCTTGGGGTAACCATTGACCAGAAACTCAACTGGACTCACTTCATAAACACAGTGGCTACAAGAGCAGGTTAGAGGCTTCCTAGCTTCTGACCTGCTGCGGCGGGTAACTCACCTCCTGACTCCCCGAAGCCCATCCACCATTTACAAGGCACAAGTCAGGAGTGTGGTGGAATATTTGTCTGGATGGGTGCAGCTCCAACAACACTCAAGAAGCTAGACACCATTCAGGACAAAGCAGCCCGCTTGATTGGAATCGCGTTTACAAACATTCAATCCCTCCACCACCAACACTCACTAGCAGCAGTGTGTACTATCTACAAGATGCACTGCAGCAATTCACCAAAGATCCTTAGACAGCACCTTTCAAACCCACGACCACTTCCATCTAGAAGGACAAGGGCAGCAGATAAATGGGAACATCACCACCTGCAAATCCCCTTCCAAGCCTCTCACCATCCTGACTTGGAAATATATCACTGTTCCTTCGCAGTCGCTGGGTCAAAATCCTGTAATTTTTCTCCCTAACAGCATTGTGGGCCAACCCACAGAACATAGATTGCAGCGATTCAAGAAGGCAGCTCACCACCACCTTCTCAAGGGCAACTATGAATGGTCAATAAATGCTGGCCAGCCAGTTACGCTCATGTCCCATGAATGAATGCAAACAAACTTCCTGCCTCCCTATTTCAGAGTTGGCGGGTATCCCAAAGATGTGCTAGGGAATCCCTCTCAGAGATTTCCAGGTTAGGGTTTGTTGTAAAGTGGGGAAATGTACCTTGACCAATTTGCAATACCCTTTTTAACTCAGGCGTGTTACATGGTGAAATAGACAAAGAGTCGAGTGAAAGTCCAACACATCTTTATTGAATATTTTATCAAGGAAAAACAATATTTATCAGACTCTTTACTATTGTAATTTAATCAAACTCTCTCAATCTCTTCACAGGACTCTTCAGTAAACAGTCTCAATTCTACACTAACTATCTACTTCTGGCACGCGTTTCTGAGGATTCGCTACACCCTGTCCACAAGTCCCTATCACTATATTTGAACTTTGTCTGAAAAGACTGATAATACCCATTCAGTAAGGCTGGGACGGGCTGTTCCTCGGCCTTTGAGGGTTGGCTGGTGTTTCAGGATCTGTAGTCGTCAATTTGGTCTTCCCTCTTACCTAGGGCTGGTTCTGGTCTTTGGGTCGTCTTGCCAAAAAGTTAAAGTTACTGTGAAATTCTCCTAGTCGCTACACTACGGAGCCTGTTTGGTCAATGCACCTAACCAGCATGTCTTTCACACTGTGGGAGGAAACCGGAGCACCCGGAGGAAACCCATGCAGGTACGTGGAGAATGTGAAAACTCCATACAGTTGGTGACCCAAGCTGGGAATTGAACCCGGGTCCCTGGAGCTGTGAGGCAGCAGTGCTAACCACTGTGCCACCATGCCGCCCAGAGGGTGGTCTTCTGGGTATCATCAGTCTGATGATGCTGGTCACGAGGTACAAGGAGCTGGAGATGCTGTGCTGCTTGGCTGCCAGTCGAAGGTGCTCTCTGGAGATACTGTTGGGGTCTTCTTTCCCCTCACTCCACTCGGTGGTAGTTACTGCCTCTGAGGCCTAAATTCATCCACTCTGGTCAATCAAATGCCTATCCTGCTAGGATATTATGCCAGAATAGACAACCTATATACAATGACCATTCCCACAATATTGCGATATAACAATGCAGCATACAATAGTTTGACAGTAACAGCATTTGTTTATTCAAAAAATATTTCATGAAATTATTTGAATTTTCACATTCCTAAGCGATGTTCAGTTGATACTGGGAAACTGTTAACAATTGCAATAGTGTAGAAGTATAATTGATTTGCCCTTGAGGCCAAAAGCAGGAGCAATAGCAGAAAAGGAGATATTTTCACCACTGGGATCTTGGTTTAAATCTACCCAGACTGAGGGGATGAAAGTCTCTTTCTGTTGGATGCAAGGGTTCAATATGATGTGCCAAACAGCTCCTAGCTTTCAGCACAAAACTGCCCCCAATTAACTACTAATTTAAAATTTAACTTAAAGAGATTACATTATGGCTAGTTTAGGAAATGGTGGTATGTTAGGGTCTCTGTGGAGACCAATAACTTTGAAAAAGAGGAATGAATTTTCCAGTGACCAACTCAAACAATTACATGACAAGACGATATGTGTTAAGACTTTGACTGAAACAAACACACTAATATCAACAAAGACTAAACACTACTTAGGAAATGACTAATGTATTAAACAACAGAAATGGTATTCCCTCATAACACAAGTGAAAACTCTGTACCATGATTATACATTACACCACACTCTCTGTAGAGATGCAATCATAAGTTTAAAGTTTAAAGCTCCTCCCAGCTCTAACAGGGTATTTTTTCCTGCTTCACCAGGTCGAATCTTCTGTTGCCTTTTTAAACTAAGTTCTCTTCACTCCCCTTTGAATAAAATTAATTAGACTTCCCATTGCAATATGCTCTTTGGTGATTCCGTGGTCATTAACTCTTCACAATCCATATTTCCTTGAACAGGGGTTGTGTCCTCACTATTTGCACTTGACTTAGAAACTTAAGTCAAAGTTAATTCAGTCTCCATAAGAAGGTCACATTGATTTGTCTCCATGCAGGTTTAGTATGGCATTATAAGAGTTTGTCGTTGGACAGAATTAGTAGGAGGTCCCATCTGCTACTATTCCATTTTATCTTGAATTAAAGGAGACACTATTTTAAAATAACTTAGAACATCCAGTGGTCATAATAGGTGTTCTAGAAAGGTGCACTCTTCCAACGTTGGAGCTAAAAGTGTTTTGTGTATCTAAGTAGAGGATGTTTCATCCAGTATCTTACTGGATGAATAAGATGGGGGTGCTTGATGCTGGCACTTGGTGCACAAAATAAAACCTGTTCTATTCACTAGAATTAGCAACCCCTACCATCCTGAGGGCCAGTTGGCTCCCTACGGATATGAGTCACTGCTCCTTCATCAAAGGTCTCCAGTGAAGCATCCAACAAACGTGGAATCCACTTTCTCCAACATTGTGCCTTTCTTCAATATCTCCCTGATCAGATTCACTCCTTGCCTGACTGACAACAGCTATTCCATCCATAATGCACTTTCCACTTTAAAGGTGAAGTTAGCTTTAGCTGGAGCTAGCCAATCATAGAATCATAGAATCCCTATAGTGCAGAAGGAGGCCATTTGGCCCATCGAGTCTGCACCGACCACAATCCCACCCAGGCCCCACCCCCACATATTTACCTGCTAATCCCTCTAACCTACGCATCTCAGGACTCTAAGGGGCATTTTTTTTTTTTAACCTGGCCAATCAACCTAACCCGCACATCTTTGGACTGTGGGAGGAAACCGGAGCACCCGGAGGAAACCCACACAGACACGAGGAGAATGTGCAAACTCCACACAGACAGTGACCCGAGGCGGGAATCGAACCCGGGACCCTGGAGCTGTGAAGCAGCAGTGCTAACCACTGTGCTACCATGCCACCCGTACGGGTCATGATATGGGTCTCCCTCAGATGTGCCAAAACAATAAAAAGTAATTGAATTGGAATTGCTGGACTAAAAAGACCACGGTCCATCTAGTTAGCCTCTAATATTCTGAAAGTCACATGACACAATTTCTATGGAGCTGTAAAATAATCGTTGCCATCAGTTTCTATCACTTAGTCTGCAACAGATCCAGAAATAACAGGAGCAGCGGCACATTTACCATGAAACACACTGTGCCACAGCACAAGGCCCCAACGTTACAGGGATCCCTAAGGTTCAGGAGAGGTGGGTGGTGGATGAGATAATAGTAGAAAGCCCACCAGGTCAGCTCCATAACACATTCTCACCTCCATGAAGCAGTCTGGAAATCAGATTGGCTGCCTGCTCCACAAAAGAGGACGACCGATTGAACAATGGAAGGCCTCAAGCTGGTATTATTTTGCAGCCTCACAGACCTTTCAATGTGCCACTAAAGTGTTGGTCTCGAAGTCCTTTTGAAGCATAGTTACAATCATATTTTAGAAAATTCAAGGCAAGAACTCTTTAAGATTCTGAAATGTTATATCCACCTCCAGAGCATCATCTCAATCATCTTCAATGCGCAATGCAAACAGCATCAATGTAAAACTAACATTGTGTGTGCTTATGGCAAGATTTCATAGAATCTCTACAGTGCAGAAGGATGCCATTTGGCCCATCAAGCCTTCACTAACAAAAATCCCACCCAGGCCCCATCCCCGTAACTCCACATATTTACCGTGCTAATCCCCCTGACACGAAGGAGCAATTTAACTTGGCCAATCAACCTAACCCACACATCTTTTGGACTGTGGAAGGAAACCAGAGCCCTCGGAGGAAACCCACGCAGACACGGGGAGAACATGCAGACTCCGCACAGACAAACGGTCACTCAAGGCCAGCATTGAACCCAAGTCCCTGATGCTGTGAGGCAGCAGTGCTAACCACTGTGCCACCGTGCCACCCTGACATTCGGCATAACAAAAACACCAACAGATTGATTGGTTGCAACTATCTTTATGGTTTTAAATTTTAAATTTTCTTCCAGGGTTTCGCATTGGTCTCCTAACTGTGGTTGGAAGAGCAGCATGGGAGGATTGATAGGAAATATTGATGCTGTAGGACTGCATCTAACTGAAACCATATTGACAATCTCAAGACAAAGGACATTGTGATTAAAAGATGGAATACCAAAAGGTAGGATTTTAGTTCAAGGAGTTTTTGACATATCCTTAACCAGAAAGAAAACTGAAACTTGAGAGCTTTGAAAGGAAGAAATTTCAAAATGATTAATTTGACAGGCCGAATTCTCTTCAGTTTTTCAGTAACAGAAATGCAGCTTACTCCTGAACATTAGGTGGGAGAGGGAACTATTTTCCTTCCACCTTTCAACTCGAAGAAAAATTCTCAGTGGCTAAGTCCGGGGATACTGAATGAAGATGGAATTTGACATATGCCGGCATCCACATCAACAGACGGTCAGAAAAGGTCTTGCATCAAAACAAGCAGAACCTAAAAGTGAGGTTGGATGCTTATTCCAAGAAATCAAGCCATTCTTCATGGCAGGCAGACTGCTGGCTACATTCTCAGAGCTCCTTGTGAGGGAGCTATGTATAGTTTCAACTTTGTAGGGTCTTGAGCAGGCAGGCCTGAAAATGAAACTGCGCACCGAGCCCGGACTAAATCTAAACCCACCATTGGACAAGATGAAAGCTGTGGACAATCTTTTTCCTTCCCAGCATCCTAGACTTACCATCCCATATCTCAAAATACATGCTGCATCCCCAGTGTTATTTTCTGAAAGAAATCCATGTAATTTTCTCCTAGTGTATTTCATTGTGTCCCACATGGACAAGTAGCTGCCATAAGTAGACTGGGGCCTGGATTTTTGTTCTCGGGTCAAGAGTTTGGGTATTTGACGTCTCTGCAAATCTGACCCAAGAGGAAGTGCCCCGGAAGTTTGGATTTTCACTCTCGGGTTTCAGGGCGCTCTGGGGGTCAGGCTGGGCAACCCCAGAACAAGTGTGGAGGCTGTCGGGTGCGGAGGCAGGCTGGGCGAAAGGTGAGCCTTGGGACACTGTCACTTTGTCAAAGACCTTTTAAAAAGCATTAAAACAAAAACAACCCTTCAACCCTTACCCATTCCCACAACCCCTTATACACTCCCCATGCCCCATCCACCCACTATGGTCCTCAAACCCTCTATACTAACCTATTCCCCTCTGGCCACTTCCATGACCCCCCCCCCCCCCCCCCCCCCGCCGCCACCGCCCCCGTCCCCAACTTCATGCTCCTCACACCATGTCCTTTTATAGCTCCACTTGCCAACTTAGTGCCCCCACCCACTACACTTTGTCCTTACACCTATAATGGTAATAATAGTAACCAATACTATGACAACAGACAGACTGGAACAACATTCTAAGTTCATTTGGACATTGCCTTGTCATTTCATTTTGATGTCTTTGACAGCTCCAATGACCTTGACAGTTAATGAGTTTACGCACTTCAAGATGCACTGCAGCAACTCACCGAGATTCCTTCAGCAATACTTCCCAAACCCGTGACGCTAGCACCCAGAAGGGCATGGTCAGCAGATGCATGGAACACCACCAACTGCAAGCTCCCACATGCCATGCACCACTATGGTTTGGAACTATGTCACCATTCTTTCACTGTTGCAGGATCAAAATCCTGGAACATCTTTCCTAACAGCACCGCGGGTGTACCTACACCACATGGACTACAGCAATTCAAGAGGGAGGTGTTGACCCGTTAGAGAAACTCTCCATTACAAGAGAGGAAGTGTTAGGTTTTTTAGGGAACATTAAAACTGACAAAGCCCCAGGGCCTGATGGCATCTATCCTCGACTGCTCAGGGAGACGAGAGATGAAATTGCTGGGCCTCTGACGGAAATCTTTGTCGCTTCTTTGGACACGGGTGAGGTCCCTGAGGATTGGAGGATAGCGAATGTGGTTCCGTTGTTTAAGAAGGGTAGCAGGGATAACCCAGGAAATTATAGGCCGGTGAGCTTGACGTCCGTGGTAGGGAAGTTGTTGGAGAGAATTCTTAGAGACAGGATGTATGTGCATTTAGAACAGAACAATCTCATTAGTGACAGACAGCATGGTTATGTAAGAGGGAGGTCGTGCCTTACAAATTTGGTGGAGTTTTTTGAGGAAGTGACAAAAACGGTTGATGAAGGAAGGGCCATGGATGTCGTCTATATGGATTTCAATAAGGCATTTGACAAAGTCCCACATGGCAGGTTGGTTAAGAAGGTTAAGGCTCATGGGATACAAGGAGAAGTGGCTAGATGGGTGGAGAACTGGCTTGGCCATAGGAGACAGAGGGTAGTGGTCGAAGGGTCTTTTTCAGGCTGGAGGTCTGTGACCAGTGGTGTTCCGCAGGGCTCTGTACTGGGACCTCTGCTATTTGTGATATATATAAATGATTTGGAAGAAGGTGTAACTGGTGTAATCAGCAAGTTTGCGGATGACACGAAGATGGCTGGACTTGCGGATAGCGAAGAGCATTGTCGGGCAATACAGCAGGATATAGATAGGCTGGAAAATTGGGCAGAGAGGTGGCAGATGGAGTTTAATCCGGATAAATGCGAAGTGATGCATTTTGGAAGAAATAATGTAGGGAGGAGTTATACAATAAATGGCAGAGTCATCAGGAGTATAGAAACACAGAGGGACCTAGATGTACAAGTCCACAAATCCTTGAAGGTGGCAACACAGGTGGAGAAGGTGGTGAAGAAGGCATATGGTATGCTTGCCTTTATAGGACGGGGTATAGAGTATAAAAGCTGGAGTCTGATGATGCAGCTGTATAGAACGCTGGTTAGGCCACATTTGGAGTACTGCGTCCAGTTCTGGTCGCCGCACTACCAGAAGGACGTGGAGGTGTTAGAGAGAGTGCAGAGAAGGTTTACCAGGATGTTGCCTGGTATGGAGGGTCTTAGCTATGAGGAGAGATTGGGTAACCTGGGGTTGTTCTCCCTGGAAAGACGGAGAATGAGGGGAGATCTAATAGAGGTGTACAAGATTATGAAGGGGATAGATAGGGTGAACGGTGGGAAGCTTTTTCCCAGATCAGAAGTGACGTTCACGAGGGGTCACGGGCTCAAGGTGAGAGGGGCGAAGTATAACTCAGATATTAGAGGGATATTTTTTACACAGAGGGTGGTGGGGGCCTGGAATGCGCTGCCAAGTAGGGTGGTGGAGGCAGGCACGCTGACATCATTTAAGACTTACCTGGATAGTCACATGAGCAGCCTGGGAATGGAGGGATACAAACGATTGGTCTAGTTGGACCAAGGAGCGGCACAGGCTTGGAGGGCCGAAGGGCCTGTTTCCTGTGCTGTACTGTTCTTTGTTCTTTGTAGCTCACCATCATCTTCTAAAGGGCAATTAGGGATGGGCAATAAATCCAGGCCAAGTCAGCAATGCACACATCCCAAAAGAATAAAAGTAATTGAAACCTGCAGCCTTATGTAATCTGATTGATTAATCTATGGCATGCCATAGGGCAAGGTATTACCAATGAAGTATTGTATCAGAAGTCATGTGTAACCAACACAATTTCTTGTCTGCTTTGAATATTAATATTATTATAATATATAATATTATACTAATATTACATATCACATCATTATATTCAATTTAAAACTAATCTATTTATTTTGGAGTGAAATATTACACAGAGAAAGCAAGAAAATAGTAGTTCAATACTTGAATTGCCGAACAGGAGTCCAACCTTTTGGCATTCCATTCAAATAACATTTTTATTGCATCTTTCATAGAACATTATGCCAAATGTAGTTTAGAAAATGTCAAACAGGAAATGGGGATCACAGCACTGCTTGTCAATTACAAATATCAAATCCATTACCTACAAATCATAATTAAATGAACTCTTCACAGTTACTGATGCAGAAGGAGGCCGTTGGGCCCATCGAGTCTGCACTGACAACAAACCCACACAGGCCCTATCCCTGTAACCCCATCTATTTACCCTGCTAACCCCCCTGACATTAAGGGGCAATTTAATATGGCCAATCATCTAACCTGCAAATCTTTGGCCTATGGGAGGAAACCAGAGGAAACCCATGCAGACACGGGGAGATCGTGCAAACTCCACACATACAGTGACCCAAGGCCGGAATCGAACCTGCTTCCCTGGCGCTGTGAGGCAGCAGTGCTAACCTCTGTACCACCCTATGGTAGGACAATTAAAAGTTTAAACATTTATTTTAATGACATTACACTTAATCTATTTTTCCTTGGATGTAAACAGAAATTTCATGTTTTTCAGAATGGAGATTTGTAGCTAGTGTGTTCCACAGGGATCAGTGCTGTGACCAAGTAGCAAGAAAACTACTATTTTCTTGCTTTCTCTGTGTAATATTTCACTTGAAAATAAATAGATTAGTTTTAACTTGAATGTAATGATGTGATATTAATCATCTTTTAAAGCAGACAAGAAAATGTGTTGGTTACACATGACTTCTGATGCAATACTTCATTGGTAATACCTTGCCCTATGGCATGCCATCTCAACTTAAAACAAATGTCAGTCTGGATCATTTGCTGAACACTCCGAAGGGAGATTTGAATGTCCAATCATCTCCATCAGCGACTTCAGCAAGAGATCTATCAGTGAGTCACAACATATCCAACAATTGGCAAGACACCCATGTATCTGTTCAGAAAGCTCCTGGGAACATTTCTTGCCATCTGTTAAATTTCAAAACATATAATGCTCAAATTATCACATTTTCCTCCAGGTCAGTATATATAAATGATCTGGAGGAAAATGTAAGTGGTCTGATTAGTTGTTTGCGGGTGACACGAAGATTGGTGGAATTGCTGATAGTGCCGGGGATTGTCAGAGGATACAACAGGATATAAATAGATTGGAGACATGGGCACAGAAATGGCAGATGGAGTTTAATCTGGACAAATTCGAGGTGATGCATTTTGGAGGATCAAATTTAGGTCTGAACCATACTGTAAATGGCAGAACCCTTAGGAACATTAACATACAGAGGCATCGGGTGTGCAGGTCCACAGTTCCCTAAAAGTGGCAACACAGGTGGCCAAGGTGATTAAGAAGACATATGGCATGCTTGCCTTCATCAGCCAGGGCAAGCAGAGTACAAGGATTGGGAAATCATGTTGCAGTTATTTAAAACCTTGGTTAGGCTACATTTGGAGTGTTGCGTGCCATTCTGGTCACCACACGACCAGAAGGACGTGGAAGCTTTGGAGAGAGTGCAAAGAAGGTTCACCAGGATGTTGCCTGGTCTCGACGGTATTGGCTATGAGGAGAGGTTGAATAAACTAGGATTGTTTTCACTAGAAAGATGGAGGCTGGGAAGAGACCTGATAAAGGCCTACAAAATTATGAGAGGCACAGACAGGGTGGATAGTCAGAGGCTTTTTCCTAGGGTGAAAGTGTCAATTACAAGGGGGCACAGGTTCAAGGTGAGAGGGGGGAAGTTTAAGAGAGATCAGCAGGGGAAGCTTTTCACACAGAAGATGGTGGGTGCCGGGAACACACAGCCAGAGGGGAGATGGTGGAAGCAGGCACATTAGCAACATTTAAGAGGCATCTGAATGGGTACATGAGTAGGGAGGGAATAGAGGGATAAGGACCAAGTAAGGGCAGAAGGTTTTTTTTAGTTTAGTTGGGGCACCATGATTGGCACAGGTTTGGAGGGCACAAAGGTCTGTTCCTATGTTATACTTTGTTCTAATCTGTTGTTTTCCTTTTCAAACCTTACAGCAAGTAAAATCACATGTTGTCTAGTTTTGTCATTTCTGCCAATGCTTTGCAAGTTCCTTTGATGGTTCAGCTGTTTAGAATATAATTCAAATGTCTCCGAACACACATTTGTCACTTGCCAATAATGGAAAGTATTCCCAGCTCTGACTATTTTGAGTCTTACATCTTACAAAATCTCATTTTTGTTCTGAAAGAGCAGCAATTAGACTAGCACATTGTGTCATGTTCCTGCATTCTTGCTAATTGAAAATATAAAGAATCTGCCTGCACATTGCAAACAGCGGGGCTCCAATCTTCATTCTCAGATGTAATAAGGGATGTCATCACAACCTAAACCTCACTATTTCTGAACCAGATTTGCCTCGTAATTCTAAGGTCTCATTGACTATTATTTAACACAGGATAAAAGCACAGCTTTAGTATCAGAGCTAGCTGGCTGCATTTTTCCAAACTAGATACACAATTGGAATAAAGGGAGGACGACCAATTCAGCATTGAACTGAAAGCTATACCGCGAGGTATTCCATGCTTCAGATAGCAAGTTATAAGGGTTAAAAACTATGAAATACTGGAGATTGCATTAGAGATCTTATAGTCCCAAGGTGAATTTTAAAAAGCTAAAAGTCGCTATTAAAATGATAAATATATTTCTGTATTTTTCATCCATTGGATTTTATTTTGCTGAAGAGAAGTAGCATTGATCCGAGTTAATGCCTTTGCTGACAGCACAAAGTCCTGGACTGGCTGTATTTTTTATCCCCAATTTGAATGTGCTATCCCTTGAGAGGTCTTTAAAATGGGTCCCAAGTGCAAACACATAGGGCCTGATCTTCAGGCCCGATCCGTGTCCGCACTGTTACCGACCTACAGAATAAAAGTCCGAAGTCGCCGCTACAACCTCCGAAGAGCGGCATCAGAGACTGCCCAGGTCATCCTCTGGTCGGGGCGGGAGGGGGGTGGGAGGAGGAGAGGGGGACTGACGTCTCATCCCCTTGGGGGGGGAGGGGGGTGGGGGTGGGAGGGGAGGGGGTGTGACCAATCATCCCTGGGGAGGGGGAGGAGAGGGGGTGTGACCGATCATCCCCTTGTGGGGGGGTGGGGGGGCGGGTGACGTATCATCCCCCGAGGGGGGGGGGGGGGGTGGAGGGGGTGGGTGTGACATCTCATCCTCTGGTTGGGGGGGGTTCCGCTGCCTGTCTGAGGCCGATCCCTCCTGGCACTATCGCTGATACACCACCAGCCACAGCCATCTCTCCCGCTCTCTCGCACCTGCAGGGAAGACTAATCTGTGGCTGGTAGTGTAGCAGTGATGGTGCCAGGAGGGATCGGCCGCAGACAGGCAGCGGAACCCCCCCGACCAGAGGATGAGACGTCACACCCCCTCTCCTCCCCCCCCCCCTTACCCCCCACCCCGACCAGAGGATGAACGTCAGAGAGCCACTCACTGCTTTTTTTTTCGCGCCCGGGCGCGCTGTCAGATTTTTTTCGAACTGTGCATGCGCAGTTCAGAGCTCCAATCGGTCCGCCAGTGCTAAGCCCCACCCACAGCGCGGATCGGGCTGGAGCCGGCAAAACGCGTATGGGCGCGCTGGAAAGAGGATTCCAGGTGCGGATCTATTTGACACCCAGATTTGGCACTTAGACTCCCCCCATAGTAACAACTAGGCCATAATGTTACCATCGTTCACACCAGTGGGATTTTCCCATCCTGCTGCAATGAATGGAGGCTCGGCTGGGCGCTGAATTCTCCAACCTCGGTGCAGTGGGAGCGTGGTGTACATGGCTGGTAAGATCACGCCCCTTGCATTTATATATGCATTTAAAATAATACAACGTCCCAGGTTGCCTCTCAGGGAGATATTGATCAGATGACCAAAAACCTTATCAAACAAAACTAAAGATAAAATATTGTGGATGCTGCAAATAAAAACAGAAAATGCTGGATAAACTCAGTAGGTCTGGCAGCATCATGTTTCAAGTCCATGTGACCCCTTCACAGTTCCGATTCCCAGACCATTAATCCAACACCAAGATATTTGAATTTCCCTCCTAGTCCCGCTTTCAGCCTACTCTTGCAGGACCAGAACAATTCTGCCCATTCCAAACATGCACTTTTGGAAGGCAGTGAAGAAAAGATTCAGGAGATGGTTCCAGGGATAAGGAACTTCAGTTTCATGGATAGACTGGAGGATCAGAGGCTCTCCTGGGAGGAGGGACGGTTGATTGGAGGTTTAATAGAGCAGTCTGGACAAAGTAGGTTGGGAGAAACTGTTCCCATTTGCAGAAAGGAGGACACAATTTACGGTGATTGGAAAAGGAACCATAGACGACATGAGGAAAACCGATTTTATGCAGCAAGTGATGAAGGATTCATCAGCTGAGAGCGTGCAGGAGGCAGACTGCATTGAGGTTTTCAACAGGGAATTGGATATCTACCTGAAGAGAAAAGATTTGCAGGACGGCGGCGAAAAGATTGAGGAGTAGCTCTTGCGGAAAGCCAGCACCGAGTGACTTCCTCCTGTGGCTGGGATTTCCTGCTCCTGGTCGGGGTGGGTGTCATGGTGGAGCTGATTCTTGCGAGAAGGCACAAAATGGGATTTGCGACCACATAAAATGAGGACATGAATGGGCTGTTCACCCATCCATGACAGGCCGCATTTCCCACCATAAAACGTCACAAACATTAGCATACATTAGCATCTCATACTGATGTTTACTCGCCAGAATCATCCCTCCATGTTGAAATTAAGTCCAATTGGAATGACATGTTTCAGAACAGCTTTTAAATGAAGTGCAGCTGGCCACCTGTACGAGTCACTCGGGATGGTGAGGTGAGTTTGTAAGCTTCCATTGCACAGTGCTTGCAGGGATCAGCGCCAGACTTCACAGTGACTCACTGGGCAGGGCAGTCTCACAGACAACTTTGACGAAACCCTTCTACCCACAATAGACATTGCTGTAGGGCGAGAGAGGCTTAAGATTGGACATCTCAATGCCTGTGCTGTGCTGAGACTTTGGCGAGTGTCCTGTGTAGGGCGGAGATCCAGAGAGATTAGGCCTGCTTTGGGTGTCCTGCTGTGGAACAGGTGCACCCTCTTTGACCTGTCAAACTGGAGCTGATGGGGCCATAGGAAGAAGTGATTCGGATCACCCTGTACCAGGGTGGATAGCCCCGGGATGTCCAGCTGCTGGTCCTCGTCCCTATGGGTGCTCGAGGCTCCCAGGCTGATTCCTTGAGGAGAAGTATACCATTGCTTCATCACCTTGAGCTGGCAAGGTGCTCCCGCTTATTGCTGAGATCATGTTGGTGCTGGGAAGGTTGGACACCTGCTTGGCCAAGGAAAATGCACTCTGCTAATAGGCTCAATTCATTGAAAGCCTGCTAGGAGACAGCGGACAGATCGAGCTGGAGGTACATAAACCTTCTGCATACATTATCACATCACTGCTTAAACACCACACCTTTCACTCTCAAGAATGCAGATGAGATAGGGGGACGCCTCTGTGTCAATGGTGCAGAGATAAGAATGCAGATTGCAGGTCCCAGTGACACATAGGAAAGAGTTTCTTGCGAGAACCATATTTTACATTAAGGGGCAGACATACTGATATGGAGAGTGAAGTTGATACGGGACACTCACTGTGGTTAGCTAGTAACACACTGCACACAGAGAGGCCCAGGATAGAAACCATTGCAATTATAATGTGTGCAGGAACCAAGGTTTCACATGTGATTGAATTAACACAGCTTCTCATTAGAGAGAGGTATGGACAAAAGGAGACATGAAATGATTGCAAGTGTATTTACATCTGTGAACATTATTTACATATATTTAACACACGCGCCCACGTTGCGCAACTCCATTTTTCACTTTACCTACCCTGCCACTATGTCTTGGTGCTCCCCGACATCCACAGCTGAGGTACAGCCTCCTGCTGATTGCTAGGCCCTGTTGTCTGTTTTGACTTTGGAGGGTGTCCTGTGTAGGACTGAGGTCCGGAGAGTTTAGGCCTGCTTTGGGTGTCCTGCTGTGGGGCAGGTGCTTCCTCTTTGACCTGTCGAAGTGGAGGTGATGGGGTCACAGGAAAAAGGGATTTAGATCAGCCAAACACTTCCATAGTCACTAGGATGGATGGCCCCTGGATGTCCAGCTGCTGGTCCTCATCCCTATGGGTGCTCGAGGCTCCCAAGCTGATTCCTTGAGGAGAAGGGACAACAGGAGTGATATCGAGCTGTTTCGATATTCACTGCCCTCGCAGTGAAACAGAATGATGCAGAAGATGCAGAAGAGAGCCAGGCAGTCAGGATAAAAAAGCAGGCCCAGGGGCAGAGCACCAAGGTAGGCCACTGATCTGTGTGCATGAACAGACTGTGCATGAATCCCCTCCATGCAGAGTAGGACAGCATAAAGGGGATTTCATAGAGATGGATAAGATTGTGGAGCTGCGAATTCTGAAGGAGATTTCAGGGCCCAGCACCAATGGGAAAATTCACTCCAAACAGTTCACTTCTATCAGCCACACCTGTGTCCTTTAGTAGGATTTTTAATCTGTTGCAAGAATGTTGAGCAAATAGTCTGTGTGACTTTAAGACTTTTTTTTTTCAATTCTTAGCACCAACTGATAAGGAAAAGAATTTAGCCCCGAAGCATTTGAAACAAATTCTTTGCATGAACTGCCTATGACAGGGCAGTTGTTAACTTGCAATTTGGTTCATTGGTTAAGTTCAGATGGAGCATCTCGTTGATCATTCTGATTGCTTTCACAAGGTCCATTGCTGAAAGCACATTCTTTTTATTCATCAGTGTCACAAGTAGGCTTACATTAACACTGCAATGAAGTTACTATGAAAATCCCCTAGTTGCCACACTCTGGCACCTGTTTGGGTACACTGAGGGAGAATTTAGCATGGCCAATGCACTTAACCAGCGCATCTTTGGACTGTGGGAGGAAACCGGAGCACCCGGAGGAAACCTACGCAGACACGGGGAGAACATGCAAACTCCATGCAGACAGTGACGCAAGCCGGGAATTAAACCTGAGTCCCTGGTGCTGTGAGGCAGCAGTGCTAACCACTGTGCCACCATGCCACCCCAAGCGGTGGTGTGGTGGCACAGTGGTGTTCATGACCACAGTGTTTATATGTTTGAACATGTCTCTAAACTCGGTATCAGTAAATTATTTTCCATTGTCAGTCAGAAAGTTAGTTGGTGTACTCAGTAAAGTCACTGCATTATCCCATGACAATATCTACAATCATCCCTTTTCCCTCACCATTTACAGTAGAAAGATTCAATTTGGTTGCCATGTCTACAAAATACAGAATAAAAATGTTTCTGATAGGTCCCATACCTTTATAACCATGTCTTCATTAAAGTCTCATGCCAACCGAAGAGGACTAAAACCTCTTGTAAGCAGTACAATTCACTCAGACTGATCAATATCATCATCTTCAAATTCCAAATTCTACGTGTCATGCATTGTGTCAAAAACCCGGCTGTTGTGCTTTGGGTAGTTCATCACATAATGATATTTTGAGTCACATCTGAAACATCTGTTAACCGTTCCCCAGTTGTTCCTGGGCCCCATTCATCTATTATTGTTACACCTTCTGCCTGGAGGGAGGGAGGGTTTAAATTAATTCAGCAGGGGGATGGGAACCTGAATTGTAGCTCCAGTGTACAGGGGGTTGAGAGTAGTGAGGTCAGGAACAAGGTTTCAAGGTCGCAGGAGTGTACCGGCAGGCAGGAAGGTGGTTTGAAGTGTGTCTACTTCAACACCAGGAGCATCTGGAATAAGGTGGGTGAACTTGCAGCATGGTTTGGTACCTGGGACTTCAATGTTGTGACCATTTCAGAGACATGGATAGAGCAGGGACAGGAATGGTTGTTGCAGGTTCCGGGGTTTAGATGTTTCAGTAAGATCAGGGAAGGTGGTAAAAGAGGGGGAGGTGTGGTATTGTTAGTCAAGGACAGTACTACGGTAGTAGAAAGGACGTCTGATGAGGACTCATCTACTGAGGTAGTTTGGGCTGAGGTTAGAAACAGGAAAGGAGAGGTCACCCTGTTGGGAGTTTTCTCTAGGCCTCCGAAAAGTTCCAGAGATGTAGAGGAAAGGAAATGCAAAGGTGATTCTGGATAGGAGCGAAAGTAACAGGGTAGTGGTTATGGGGGACTTTAACTTTACAAATATTGACTGGAAAAGCTATAGTTCGAGTACTTTAGAGGAGTCAGTTTTTGTCCAATGTGTGCAGGAGGGTTTCCTGACACAGTATGTAGATGGGCCAACAAGAGGCGAGGCCACATTAGATTTGGTACTGGCTAATGAGCCAGGCCAGGTGTTAGATTTGGAGGTAGGTGAGCACTTTGGTGATAGTGACCACAATTCGGTTACGTTTACTTTAGTGATGGAAAAGGATAGGTATATACTGCAGGGCAAGTGTTATAGCTGGGGGAAAGGAAATTATGATGCGATTAGGTGAGATTTAGGATGCATAGGATGGGGAAGGAAACTGCAGGGGATGGGCACAATTGAAATGTGGAGCTTGTTCAAGGAACAGCTACTGCGTATCCTTGATAAGTATGTACCTGTCAGGCAGGGAGGAGGTGGTCGAGTGAGGGAACTGTGGTTTACTAAAGAAGTTGAATCGCTTGTGAAGAGGAAGAAGGAGACTTGTATAAAGATGAGACATGAAGGCTCAGCTAGGGCCCTTGAGAATTACAAGTTAGCCAGGAAGGACCTAAAAAGAGAGCTAAGAAGAGCCAGGAGGGGACATGAGAAGTCTTTGGCAGGTAGGATCAAGGAAAACCCTAAAGCTTTCTATAGGTATGTCAGGAATAAAAGAATGACTCGGGTAAGATTAGGGCCAGTCAAGGACAGTAGTGGGAAGTTGTGCGTGGAGTCCGAAGAGATAGGAAAGGCGCTAAATGAATATGTTTCATCAGTATTCACACAGGAAAAAGACAATGTTGTCGAGGAGAATACTGAGATATAGGCTATTGGACTAGACAGGATGAGGTTCATAAGGAGGAGGTGTTAGCAATTCTGGAAAGTGTGAAAATAGATAAGTCCCCTGGGCCGGATGGGATTTATCCTAGGATTCTCTGGGAGGCTAGGGAGGAGATTGCAGAGCCTTTGGCTCTGATCTTTATGTCGTCATTGTCTACAGGAATAGTGCCAGAAGACTGGAGGATAGCAAATGTTGTCCCCTTGTTCAAGAAGGGGAGTAGAGACAACCCTGGTAATTATAGACCAGTGAGCCTTACTTCTGTTGTGGGCAAAGTTTTGGAAAGGATTATAAGAGATAGGATTTATAATCATCTAGAAAGGAATAATTTGATAAGGGATAGTCAACACGGTTTTGTGAAGGGTAGGTCGTGCTTCACAAACCTCATTGAGTTCTTTGAGAAGGTGACCAAAGACGTGGATGAAGGTAAAGCAGTTGATGTGGTGTATATGGATTTCAGTAAAGCATTTTATAAGGTTCCCTATGGTAAGCTATTGCAGAAAATACGGACGCATGGGATTGAGGGTGATTTAGCGGTTTGGATCAGAAATTGGCTAGCTGTAAGAAGACAGAGGGTGGTGGTTGATGGGAAACGTTCATCCTGGAGTTCAGTTGCTAGTGGTGTACCACAAGGATCTGTTTTGGGGCTACTGCTGTTTGTCATTTTTATAAATGACCTGGATGAGGGCGTAGAAGGATGGATTAGTAAATTTGCGGACGACACTAAAGTCGGTGGAGTTGTGGACAGTGCAGAGGGAAGTGGCAGGTTACAGAGGGACATAGATAAGCTGCAGAGCTGGGCTGAGAGGTGGCAAATGGAGTTTAATGCGGAAAAGTGTGAGGTGATTCACTTTGGGAGGAGTAACAGGAATACAGAGTACTGGGCTAATGGTAAGATACTTGGTAGTGTGGATGAACAGAGGGATCTGGGTGTCCATGTGCATAGACCCCTGAAAGTTGGTACCCAGGTTGATAGGGTTGTTAAGAAGGCATACGGTGTGTTAGCTTTTACTGGAAGAGGGATTGAGTTTCGGAGCCATGAGGTCATGTTGCAGCTGTACAAAACTCTGGTGCGGCCGCACTTGGAGTATTGCGTACAGTTCTGGTCGCCGCATTATAGGAAGGATGTGGAAGATTTGGAAAGGGTGCAGAGGAGATTTACCAGGATGTTGCCTGGTATGATGGGAAGGTCTTATGAGGAAAGGCTGAGGGACCTGAGGCTTTTTTCGTTAGAGAGAAGAAGGTTAAGAGGTGACTTAATAGAGGCATACAAGATGATCAGAGGATTAGATAGGGTGGACAGTGAGAGCCTTTTTCCTCAGATGGTGATGGCTAGCACGAGGGGACATAGCTTTAAATTGAGGGGTGAGAGATATAGGACAGATGTTAGAGGTAGGTTCTTTACTCAGAGAGTAGTAAGGGCGTGGAATGCTCTGCCTGCAGCAGTAGTGGACTCGCCAACATTAAGGGCATTTAAATGATCATTGGATAAACATATGGATGATATTGGAATAGTGTAGGTTAGATGGGCTTTCGATTGGTTTCACTGGTCGGCGCAACATCGAGGGCCGAAGGGCCTGTACTGCGCTGTAATGTTCTATGTTCTATGCTAGATCTGCTAAAAATGCTTTCATCCTCATTCCTTTTGTTTGTAACTGGTGTACTGATGCCTGCACCCTGAATCTGAACAATCTGTAATCATTGAGTCCTCCATCCTTTGTGACACCACAGAATGTCTCATTTGCACCATCAAAGCTGCTGGAAATGAATGCTTCCCCAGGATTTGTATTTAAAGCAGCAGAAATTTGATCCAAAAGGATGTCTTTTTCTGAGAACCAAATGTCTGTTAAGCTTAAGTCAGGAGCTTATCCCTATGCAATACCTGACCACAGTCTAGCAATTCAAACATGGAAAATGCAATCTCCAGGTCGAATCTCTGCAATCTTCAATGAAACCTGTTTTTAAAATTCATTTATGGGATGTGGGTGTCGCTGGTTAGGTGAGCATTTATTGCTCATCCCTAATTGCCCTTGAGAAGGTGGTGGTGAGCTGTCTTCTTGAACTGCTGCAGAACATGTGGTGTAGGCACACCCATAGTGCTGTTAGGGAGGGAGTTCCAGGATTTTGACTCAGGGACAGTGAAGGAATGGCAATCTATTTCCAAGTCAGTATGTGTGTTGCTGGGAGGAGAACTCGCAGTTGGTGATGTTCCCATGCATCCTTTGTCCTCCTGAATGGTAGAGGTCGTGGGTTTAACAGCTGCTATTCGTGAGTTGCTGCAGTGCATCTTATAGATGTTACACACTGCTGCCACCGTGTGTCACTGGTGGAGGGAGTGAATATTTAAGGTAGTGGATGGGATGCCAATCAAGCGGGCTGCTTTGTCCTGGATGGTGTCGAGCTTCTTAATGTTGTTGGAGCTGCACTCATCCAGGCAAGTGGAGCATATTCCATCACCCATCTGATTGTGCCTTGTAGATGGTGGACAGCATTTGCAAAGTCAGGAAGTGAGTTACTCTCTGTAGCATTCACAGCCCCTAACTTGCTCTTGTTGCCACAGGATTTATAGATAAGACCATAAGACCATAAGACATAGGAGTGGAAGTAAGGCCATTCGGCCCATCGAGTCCACTCCACCATTCAATCATGGTTGATTTCAACTCCATTTACCCGCTCTCTCCCCATAGCCCTTAATTCCTCGAGAAATCAAGAATTTATCAATTTCTGTCTTGAAGACGCTCAACGTCTCGGCCTCCACAGCCCTCTGTGGCAATGAATTCCACAGACCTACCACTCTCTGGCTGAAGAAATTTCTCCTCATCTCTGTTCTAAAGTGACTCCCTTTTATTCTAAGGCTGTGCCCCCGCGTCCTAGTCTCCCCTGCTAATGGAAACAACTTCCCTACGTCCATCCTATCTAAGCCGTTCATTATCTTGTAAGTTTCTATTAGATCTCCCCTCAACCTCCTAAACTCCAATGAATATAATCCCACGATCCTCAGATGGTCCTGTTCAGTTTCTGGTTAAAGGATGAAGAAGCAGACTGTGCACGAAACCTTCAGACATGCAATACTCACAAACCGGTTTCGGTGCTGTATATGAGCAATAAAGTATACCTCAAATGAGTGTAGCCCAGAGCAAATCTGCCAAAAGACTGCATAGAGGGTGTGGAAATGTTGATTCACGCTACTCATGTGTTTCGGTGTCTTGGACTGTATATTGGAGCAGCATTTCTAGGAGCTAGAACAGCTTCAGTTTTGCTTTATGATGTAGGCCTAAGGAAAGGAAGGGAAGCTGCAGAAAAGTATGAAGGTCATTCATCCATTTCCTGATGGTCTGCAGATTTGTTCTGCTCAATGGTTATACTAATAAAGTGACTGAAGATCTTGCAGATAAAAAAATCATTGGCAGAGATTGACAGGACATGAATATATTTTCTTGGCTCTGTGTTAATTTGATGTCTGCTTTGTGTGTTTTGGATTTATTGTAATTTTTTGTCGGCATGCATGGTGGAATGTGGAGATCAGGGGTAGAATTGGTATCAGAATAATGAGTAAACCATTATATGCTGTAGTCATGCTGCAGTTGTGAAGTCTGATATACCTGAGCTTTCACAGTGAATTGTGAACTTAATAAAGAAGTAGAATCATATCAGAATTGTGTGGTATGATTTTCATGAGTATTCATGTTGGATTGTGTAACATAAGCTTGTTAGAGACATGATCATAACATGATTGAAACAACTAATGTCTGTGTACTGTGATGTTTAAGCTAACAAAATTGAAAAAACAGGAGTGCAGCAAAGTGCAGGGCATTCAATAGTCCAGGGGAGGGATAGACAGGCACACCTACAACTGCAGACATGACTTTTATACTGTATTGTCTCCCTGGTGGAACAGGTGCAAAACAATCTGCAGGTGAAGAACAATATGTGCAAATAAGGAAGGCAAAGAGAACAGATCTGAGTAACAAAGGGGAATTGGAAAGTCATTTCCTAACACCTAAATAATAAGTGGGTAATTGAAGGATCGGTGGACCCAATTCAGGACGAGAAGAAAATCTTCTTGTGGAGGCAGAGACTGAGATACAAAATGAGTGTTTACTGTTTCTGTCCTCACAAAACAAGAGGATGCTGCCAATGCCATATAGAGGAGGAAGTAGTAACAAAAATGGATAGGTTAAAATTGATAATATTTAAGTAAATTAAGGATCAGCCTTGCTCAAAGTAAACAATTCCACCAGTATAAATATGTTGAATCCTAGGGAAGTCAGGGTGGGAATTGTGAAGGTTTTGGCCACAATCTTCCAATCCTCCTTAGATTTGGCAGCAGTGGTAAAGGACTGGAGGGTATCAAATGTTACACTCTGTTCAAACAATGGGAGATGGATAAACCGAACAACTATAGGCCACTCAGCCTCTCAGCGGTGGTGGGGAAACATTTAGGTACGATAATCAGAGGTAACTTTAAATTGTCACTTGGAAAAACATGGGTTAATAAATGAAAATCGGCTTAGATCGGATAAAGGCAAATTATGTTTGACTTGGTTGAATTATTTGATGAAGTAACAAAGACAGTAGATAAAGGTAGTGTGATTGGAGTTGTGCATAGGAACATTAAACAGGCTTTTGATAAAGTAACACATAATAGAAACCCACAGGATTAAGGGGGAGTGGCAATTTCAATATGCAATTGGCTGAAGACAGTCAGCAGAGCGTAGTGGTGCATGACTGTTTACAGGCTAGAGGGAAGTATACTTTGGTGGCCCCAAGTTGTCAGTATTGGAACCAATGCTCTTTTTGATATATATTATTGACTTGGCCAGGTGTGTCCCACATACTTTCAACATTTGCATTACCACCCAAAATGCTCTTCTACTAATATGTGAGACAGCCTTTGACTCAAAAGCATTAGCAAACTTCCCCACGACGATATTTGTTCACATCCTGCTGAATTGCAAATCCTCTGGCTTCAATGTATCCTACATTTCCAAGAACAATTCTCTTCATTTGCTAAGACATAGAATATAAAGCAGAGAGATTTTGCGAGATTTGTATAAAAGCTTTGTTAACAGATAAACTGTGTAGAGTTGTGATCAGCGCATTAAAGGAAGGATGCCATCAGTTTAGAGGGGATTCAGATGAGACATACAAGGATGTTTCCAGAAAAGGAAAATTTTAGTTCTGAGTAAAGATTTGATCAGTTGTCATTTTCTTTGGAACAGAGGTAGCTGAGGGGCCATTTAATTGATGCACATAGAATTATGAGGGGCCGAGCTAGAGTGGATAAGAAGAAACTATCTCATTTCGCAGAGAGGTCACTACGAGGTTTCAAAGTTTTCAGTGTTACAAAACCCTGGGGATGTTACATGCGAGAGTGTTCCAACCTGTGCAAAATTTGTACGTTCTCTCCGTGTCTGCGTGGGTTTCCTCCAGGTGCTCCGGTTTCCTCCCACAATCCAAAGATGTGCGGTTTAGGTGGATTGGCCATGCTAAATTGCCCCTTAGTGTCAGGGACTAACCAGGGTAAATACATGGGGTTTAAGGAAAGGGACTGGGTGGGATTGTGGTCGGGGCAGACTTAATGGGCCAAATGGCCTCCTTCTGCACTGTAGGATTCTATGATTCAAAGAATGAGAGAGAGACAATATAAATTAAATGATACAATTTTAAATAGGGTGCAGAATCAGAGAAACCTGAGTCCAGGTTGAGAGGGGTATTAAAGCAATTGAGATCTGTGATGCTACTGTGTCCTCAAGAAAAGTATTTTAATCATGTTTCTCTGCAGCTCTTTTAAGAGGGCCTTTTGTGCTTGTTGCTGACCCGTCTGACTATTGCTGCTTAAATGATTGAATGGGTTTTTGTTTATTTTTATTCTGGGCCAATGCACTGTCTTGAATTTTATGACCTTTTTTGGAATTGTCGAGGGGGAAGGATGATTGACAGGTCAGGCAGCATAGCTTTTTCCTCCCAAGAGTTTTTTTACTTACAGTTTTGGTTTCTGGCTAGTTAGAAGGTGTTTGGACTCCAGGCTAGATGCAGTGTTTTATCTCTCTCCCTGGTATTGTTGGAAATAGAAACATAGAAACTAGAAGCAGGAGTAGGCCATTTGGCCTTTTGAGCCTGCTCCGTCATTCATCTTGATCATGGCTGATCATCAAATTCAATATCCTGATCCCCCCTTCTCCCATATCCCTTTGACCCCTTTAGCCCCAAGAGCTATAGAAACATCGACAAGTAGTCTTTCTTACTTTTGTGGAGTGAAATATTTGCTGTTGGTGGTTTGCTAGCTAGAGGCAAGCAGTGGCTCTATCTCTACTTTGAGGTGAGCTAGAAGCTCTCGAGCTGGAAAGAATTTTAATTCTCCATCCAAAGGATCAATTCACAGCAGGTGTTGGAGAGCTGGAAAATCCAGTATCACGTGAGCATTCTTATTTTCTGTGCTAAACCTGGAATGGGTGTGTGTTTGAAAGCGTGTTTGTTTGTTTGGAACAGTACATTGAGCTGTTAAGGTTTATACAATATCATAGTTGTTTTTTTCTTGTTTATAATTGGTAAAAGTTATTGCTAATTTTCTTTCTATGTGTTAACTGGATTCTAAAATAAACTTTGATAAAAACTCCCTAGTGGGTCACTTGAATCATACCTGAAGTGAAACATCTTATGCTTACCCACGCCAAATTCAAAGTACAAAACCTATAGTCTAGGCTGACTTCATAAAACACCTTGGAGTTTCTGACCTGGATTAAAGCAGATCTTTGATATTACACATGGAGACATTGTGTCTATTAGCCAGTTAGGAGTATTGAGTTTGATTCGGGGCGCCACACTTTAGATAGGATGTCAAAGCCTTCGAGAGTGCAAAGGGGATTCACTAGAATAGTACCAAACATACAGGGCTTAAGCCAAATGGAGAGAAAAGCTGGTGTTATTCTCCCTACAGCACAGAAAGTTAATGTTAGTTTATTTAATAGAGGTGTTCCAAATCGTGAATCATTTTTGATAGAATTAGCAAGGACAAACTGTTTCCAGTGGTAGATGGGTCAGTAACTAAAGGGCACAGATTTAAAATGATTGGCAAAAGAATCAGAGGTAAGATGAGGAGAAATATTTTTACATCCTGTGGCATTATGTCCTGGAATGTACCACCTGAAAGAATAGCAGACGTAGATTTAATAAAAACTTTCAAAGGGAACTAGATAACAACTTAAAGACTTTTTTAAATTGCAGGGCTTTGAGGAACATGTGAGTAATAGAACTAATTGGATATCTCTACTAAATTCTCACACTATCATAATGGGCTGAACGATTCTGTACTTCTAATATGGAACGCTGATAAGAAAATGCAATGTTCACTTTATATAGACAAAAAATATATATTATACAAAACAATCCCTTACACCTATCCTTCTTTTAGCTGTAGGTCCTGCTCCCCATGTGCTATGTATTGTAGATCAATGCATCTCTGTGTAGTGTCGCTCATGATTACGTGGTAATGTCATCAAAGACATTTGGGAGATTTTCCCTCTCTTCCACCCTGGACTGTAAACAAGCAATACCTATCTAATAAAAATAAAAGCAAATTACTATGGATGCTGGAATCTCAAACAAAAACAGAAAATGCTGGAAAATCTCAGCAGGTCTGACAGAATCTGTAGAGAGAGAATACGGTCAACGTTTCGAGTCAGGATGTAAGTCATTTTCCACCTATCTAATAAAGCTCCACCAACTTTCATTCTTTTATCTTTGTGGTTAAAGTGAGTTGATCACTTTAGTACACACCATGGTGACAGCATAAACTAAGAAACTTTATGGATAGCATAATTGAGTTCATAAAGAAAATGTGACGCAATACTGTGTCCATACTGAGTTAAAGCAGTGAACAACAGCAACTTGCATTTAGTCTCTTTAACATAGAAATATATCCCAAGGTGTATCATCGGAGTGTAATCAGACATAAATTGGCACCAAACCAGAAAAGAGGATGTTAGGCATTCACCTTGTCCTTAAGAATCACCTTTTGATCTCTACCTTATTCCCGATGAACTGTTGGCACTCAACTGTCCTTCATTGTCCCTATGTTGCTGATGCTGTAATCATCAAGGACTTTCCTATGCCTTTCACTGCAATCAGTCCCTCCTCAAAAATCCCATCATGACACCTCTGTCGCTGTAAAACGAGAACCCCATTTCCAACTTACCTTTATTCCCCAAAGTCCTTAAACATGTTACCATCTCCAAATCCGTACCAATCTTTCCTGCAACTCAATAAATCTTTGCATTTATTTAGTACGTTCAACAGAGTTAAACATTCCTAGACGTTTCACTGGAGCATTTTCAAATAAATTGAACACTAAGATAAATAAGGAGAAATTTGAACAACTGACCAAATACTGAGTCGAGGAGGAAGATTTCAAGAGTACCATAGAGAAGGAGAAAGAAAGGTAGAAATGAGAGGTATAGACAGGGACTCCCAGAGTTTAAGGCCGAGGCAACTGGAGGCATAGCCACCACTGTAAAGTGATAAACATTTGGAATACACAAGAGGCTTTCATGCTTGAACCTTTCCAGTTAGCTTCCTGCTCCCACCACAAAATGAAAAAGCACGAATCAAAGTCACAAATTACATCTCCCTTAGCTGTGCTGGAAATACTCAATACGTCAAGCAGTATCTGGGAAAGAGAAACAAAATGAAAGAAACATCATTCTAATGATGTTTCATTAGAACGTTGATTAAAATCATTGACACAAAATGTTAACTCGATTAATCTCTCCACAGACACTGCCAGATCTGATGGGTATTTCCAGTATTTTCTGTTTTTATTTCTGGCATCTGCAGTATTTGTCCTCTGTGGTGCACTATCCCCCCTCATCCATAGAAATCATAGAAACCCTACAGCACAGAAAGAGGCCATTCGGCCCATCGAGTCTGCACCGACCGCAATCCCACCCAGGCCCTACCCCCATATATTTTACCCACTAATCCCTTTAACCTACGCATCTCAGGACACTAAGGGCAATTTTAGCATGGCCAATCAACCTAACCCGCACATCTTTGGACTGTGGGAGGAAACCGGAGCACCCGGAGGAAACCCACGCAGACACGAGGAGAATGTGCAAACTCCACACAGACAGTGACCCAAGCCGGGAATCGAACCCAGGTCCCTGGAGCTGTGAAGCAGCAGTGCTAACCACTGTGCTACCGTGCCGCCCCATCCATCTCAACCTTTGAACAGATAACCACACAATCCTCCTCCAATTCCTCTGCTCCATTGTACAGCTGGATGGAACTACCCTTGCCTTCTTCCTCTCTTACCTATTCAGTAATGTCTAAGAGAATCTCCTTCAATGGCTTCTCTTTCTGCCCCTTCCCCCACACCTCGAGAATCCTCCCTTCAATTTCCCATTTTATGCTTCTTTATAAAAATGGATAGAAACAAACGTGAGGCAAATGGATGACTTCATCTAATCGCTGGTAATGTCATTTAAGTGACATTTTACTCCCTTCAATTTCCCATTTTATGCTGCCCCATAGCAATATTATCTAACATCAGATTCCAGATGGATAATAATATCACCCAATTCCACCACACCACCACTTCTCTAAACACCTATGCCAACTCTGTTCCCCAGATACTAAGTCAAATGCCCTCCCTGCTGTCTCAGACTGCTTGCAACCTTGCCATCTCACTTGACATTGAATTGAGCTTCCAATTCCATATTGTCTCAATTTCCAAGATCAACTATTTTCAATCCATGTAAACAACTTTTATGAATCACATGTAAGCATTATCCAATCACAGATAAAATGGATACTGTGGCAAGAATTGAATGCTCTTTTAGAATAGTCATTGGGGGGGGGGGGGGGGGGGGGACAATTCTGGGTCCTCACTCAGCAGTTGCCAACAAGCTGCCCATTGGCGCAGTCTTCTAGAAAGTGATCCCCAAATTGATCACCTCTTTATCGATCATCCAATTAAGGATGACAGATGGGTTCCGGAGACCATGGGACCAATCAGATGGCTTGTATCCCTGGAAGGAAAGCAGATCCGTCCAAAAAAAGAGTCACATTGGACTCAAAACATTAACTCTGTATCTTTCTCCACAGATGCTTCCAGACCATCTGAGACTTTCCAGCACTTTCTGTTTTTATTTCAAATTTGCAGCATCCGCAGCATTTTGCTTTTATTTATGGATAGCCGATCTATCGGCTGAGGTTGGCACTGCTGTTGCAGGAGGACGTCACTGAGGGTATCTCCATCCTGAGGTGGAGCCACTAACAAATCACCTCCACATGCCTGCCCGGCTTTGTTCTTAGCAGGAGCCGACGCACCACCAGGAAGATCCCGGTGGCATCCTCAATTTGCCCACATGCCTGCCCGTCGGGTACTTAATTAGTCAAACTGGCTACCTGCCACTATTGTCGCATAGGCACTGTCTTTGATGACCCTCCTCCAGCAAGTTCGCCCATGGAGACAGGAACGCATTGGACAGCTGACCCAATTGACTAACACTCTCACATCAAAATTTTTCTCCCAGTCCCGACTTCAAAGTGACTGTGTGGGACTGGGAACAATTTATTCATAAATAGAGCCAGCATTTAATTATTAATCCCACCAGTTAGCATCACACAACAATAGAGCAGTTTTCTGATGCTAATTTGATGTTACGAATATTGTGAACCTTGCAGGAAGCTTCACCATTGTTGATGAGATTGTATGTCCATTCTAACAGCACACTTAAATGACATTACCAGCGATTAGATGAAGTGAAGAAGTCGTCCATTTGCCTTGTGTTTGTTTCTATCCATTTTTATAAAGAAGAATTTAAGTAACTTGTCCATTTTCCCTTTAATTTTGAGTCTGTGATACTGATCACCATTGCCTATTTCTGCTCAGAACTGAAACAAAATTATTGACTAGATAGGTGCCCACCGTAGATTTATGTCAGTACATGCCAGATCAATGAGCACCATAGATTTATACCAGTATGTTAGGTCAGTGTTCACATTCAATTTATACAAGCATATAGGAGGTGAATGTCTACTAGAAATTTATACCAATATATTTCAGGTTATTGTCCACCATTGATTTAAAGTAGCATATACTAGGTTAGTGTTGTTGGGGTAAACTCAAAATTAAAGGATACAAGATGGTTACCTGGCGCAAAATGGACTCTGGGTAAAGACATTAAGGTGTGCTGACTTGGGCACAGACATTGCACAGCGAGTTAAAACCTGTTAGTGTCTAAATTACTGCAGGAAATAGGTCAGACATTGAGGCACCTGAGCTTGAGGTAAAGCAGAACCAAAACAATTAGTTTTGGTAACGAGATCAGTCGTTGATGGGGGACATAAATGAATAAATGTATCTACTCTATGTATAACGATGTGATAACTGCCAATGTCCGCCCTTGTCTACTTTATGTATAACGATGTGCTAATGGCTAATGTCCGTACTTGTCTATTATTTGAAAATGTATAAAAGATGCTCAACTGCCATTGTAAAGTTGAGAAGGTGACTGCGTGCACTACGGAGAGCCCAGCGCTTCTCCCAAAGCTTTGGCCGATAAAACTGCGTGTTGAATCTTGAAGTCTGACTCCGAGTGGTGATTTTCCCACAACAAATTGGCGTAGTCGGGCAGGATCTCACTGCTGGTGAGTTGATCGGTTGGCCTCGATCGGCGAACTGGAGTAGAGATTATTGAACCTGTGGGAGTCAGACTGAGCCAACAATGCAGTTAAAAATGGGTGAAAATTAGGGGAATTTATGGTACTATTGGATAGAAATAAGTATTGATTGTTACTTGTGCTGATCGACTAAGGACAAGGAAATGCCTGTCTCAAACGCGCAGCCTTAGACCAGTTGTTAAGAGGGGAAATCCCCCACATGAAGGTCAGGACCCTGAAGTGGGTGTAGAGGCACAAGGGCACTTAGGATCGTGAAACACAGGTGACAAAAGTCATTTAGCATCAAACTCTGTAGTGGCGAACAAACGCAGAGTTTGCCACCTGTTTGCATAAAAGTTTGTGTAGTTTGTGTACTTGTCTGTCACGTTGTAAGGCGGTGCAGAAAAGGAGCTGATCACTCTGACCTAGAGCCGGACTCCGGTGGAGGAAACACGTTGCCGAGGAGGTAATCGTGGCCATGAGTATAAATAGAAACCCTAACGGTGGAGAAAACATGTTGCGAAGGAAGTAATCGTGGCCGGGGGTGTAGAAGTCTGCAAGATGGCAGATAGAGAAACTAAGTGGGGACCTGCGGGTTCTCTTATTGATAAATATATGACAGACAGACACGCGCTGATTAAGAAGATGCAAAGGGATGGCTGGGATGTTTCTCAGACTTTAGAAAGTGGGTAGATGGGGAAAAGAGAGACAAAACAAAAAAGGCAGGGGTATTATTAGTACATCAATTAGCTGGACTAGTTGAACAAGTATTCGCCTTCACTAAAAAGTGGAATGAAGATAAGGATAAGATTAAAAAATTAGAATCCAGAGTAAGGGAATTGGAGAAAAGGAATCGAGTATTAGAGGAGAATCAATGGGGAGGGGGAAACTGTTCCTCTGCCCCCTTATGAGTCCACACAACAGGGACCAACCGCCCCTCCAGAGGATGGGGAAGCACTAGAACACAACTTGGCGCCAGTAACCCGAGGGGGAACGGACGCGCAGCCAACAGCAAATTACAAACCATTCACCCCAGGCGAAAGACAACAGATAATGGCCGCCCTGGGTAAACTACAACCTAGAAGCGCAAATACGAAATTTTGGGAAGAATTAGATACAGTTTGGGTAGGACACCAACTGCACCTAAGGGATATACACCAATTGGTCAGGGCCACATGTCCAGCGGATAAATGGAGGCAGGTAGCCAGAGGGCCCGCCATTCCCCCGGCACAAGACTACAGTGGGGGATGTTGGACATACGCGGTAGTCCTAACAGCAGAAATAGATGCCCAACAGGCACCCTTCGCCCTGTTTAAAACAGAAGTCCAGAGAGTTTTAGGAGATGCTCCTACTAATTAGAGTAGAATCACAATGACCAAGCAACAAAAGGGGGAAGGGGCCTCTGAATACGGGGAATGGTTGTTCCAAGTATACCAGGAATGCTCAGGACAAGGAAACCCAGGCCGTGGGGATTGAGCGTTCATCCAGGCTTTCAAGGATGGGCTCTCCAGCGCTCAGCAAACCATCCTCAAAAATGGGAGTGATCATGTCCCAGGATTATGATGAACTGGTGGAATGGGCTAGTGGCGTACTTGGAGACGGGGAGGAGAAATCTCAGACGAGGATAAAACAGGAAAGAGTAGCTGCCTACGGTAGCAGGAGCGGAACTAAGCCCAAACTGACCTGTCACAATTGTGGCCGACAAGGGCACTTTGCAAAGGAGTGCTGGGTCCCAAGGAAAGGGAATAAATTTGGAAACAGTGGGAGACATTGTAATCATTGTAATAAAAATGGACACACAAAAGCAATATGTTGGGACAAACATGGGAGACCCCCGCCCCGATCCATGTCCACAGCAGGATTGGAGGAACTAAGGAACCTCCGAGGACAGCAAGACTGACGGCCTGCAGCCCCATTCATAAGGGTAAGAAGGAGGGAAGGATCTATGTGTCTGCACTAGTAGGGGGCAGGCAATGTGAGATGCTGGTGGACACAGGAGCATCCATATCTGTCACTGACCTTCCCTTACCCACTACAAGTAGGATGATTTATCTAACAGGGATAGGAGGGAACAAAACACCCGCCTACCTGAGCGAGACCATGTTAGTAGAAATAAATAATTTGTATATACCTATGAGATTCTATGTATGTAAAAATAGCAAGGGTACAACAATGGGAAATGATTTCATGAAGGAGTATGAGATTTTGATTGACTGTGGGAAGGGAGAATTAATCTGGCCAAAACGGGACGGCCGGAAAACCGGAATGGAAAACTCACAAGTCACCTCAAAACTATCAAGGTGGCCACAGCCACCACCAGAGATTGGCGACTAGAAACAAAGGGGTTTGGAGCCATCTGTGCCTCCGTCCCCGGAGTATGGGCCGAAACCAAATTAGACACTGGCCTAACCAAAACTGACCCGATAAAGGTGCCCGGACCGGAGCACAAGCCCCATCGACAATACCCGGTAAAACCGGAAGCAAAAGCAGCGGTCGTAGAAATAGTTAAAGGGTTAGTGGAGAAAGGAATCCTGAGGGAAACTACGAGTACCACTAACTCCCCTACCTGACCAGTGAGCAAACCCGACGGAAGTTACAGACTACAATAGACTGCACCGGCCTCAATAAAGTCACGTCCAAATTGCACCCCATTGTAGCAAGCCCCTCGACAATCCTGAATGGATTGTCACCAGAGCATAAAATCTTTACTGTATTGGACATAGCCAATGGATTCTGGTCCCGACCCTTGGATCCCAAATCCCAAGACAAATTCGCCTTTACAGTGGGAGACAAACAGTACACTTGGACTCGCCTACCGCAGGGATTCCACAATAGCCCCGCCATCTTCCATCGAGTAATGAGTAACATCCTGAACAGGGTAGAACTACCAGAGGGTAGCACGATTCTACAATACGTGGATGATATATTAATAGCCTCAGAATCTAAGTCAGGACATTAGGGAGCACTATAGCTAGTGTTGAATGAACTGAAAACCGTAGGGTTAAAGGTAAGCCCCGAAAAGGCACAAATCGGGAAAGCACAAGTCCTGTACTTGGAGACTTAATATCACAAGGGCTTAAGGAAATGCCAACAGACCAAAAGAAGACGGTACAACAAATGCCGCGGCCAGTCACCATAAGAGGAGTCAGGAAGGTGCTGGGACTGTGTAATTATAGCTGAAGTTTTATCCCGGAATTCACAAAATTGGCAGAGCCTATACAGAGGCTAGTTAAAGGGGGAAAGCCAGCTTTAAACTCCGTAGAATGGGGACCTGAGCAAGAAGAGGCCTATAATAAATTAAAGGCAGAACTGATATCAGCCCCCAGACTGGGACTACCAGATTCCAGTAAAGATTTCCACATACACTGTAACAATGAGGGGGGGTTCTACTCTGCAGTAGTAACACAAGATCATGGCGATAAACGGAGACCCATAGGTTACTATTCGACAGCAGAAGGGCCGGTAGTTACCGGACTGCCGAGGTGCATAGCTGCCTTCGATTGCACCGCCTGGGCCGTAAAGGTGAGCGAACCGATAATAATGACAGGGAACATAATCCTCCACACCAAACACACCTTGGTGGAAATGCTAAATACAGGAAAGTTAAGGTCCGTCTCGAACATAAGAAGGGCTAAATGGGAAGCTGTCCTCCTACCTCCCAGCAACTCAGTTATAATAGTAAGAGACACAGGCGATAACCCAGCAGAAGGAATTTTGGATACAGGAGAACCACATAACTGTGGAGACGTAGATGTGGATGTAGAAGAAGGTAGGGTAAAGGATGTACCTTTAGCAACAGCTGAGGAGACCCTTTTTTCAGATGGCTCACGTAAATATGTGGAAGGATCACCCCGGACAGGGTGGGCAGTAGTAAATGACAAATTGGAAACGATAAAGTCAGGAAGAATTGACGGAGGTTTATCCGCGCAGGTGGCGGAACTAGTGGCACTCACAAAGGCACTAGAATTGTCTGAAGGAAAGACAGTAAATATATATACCGATAGTAGGTACGCATTCGGGGTAATACACGATTATATGATGGCAGGGGGTAGAAAGGGGTTTGTAACCACGGGAGGAACTCCTATTAAACACCAACAAAGGATCGAGGCATTACTAAAGGCCAGCGGAAAACCCCGAGAAGCGGCAGTAATAAAAATCAAAGCACATCAGAAGGAACCAGAAAGGGATAAGCCCAATTGGTTGAAATACAAAGGGAACCAAGCTGCAGATAGAGCAGCGCAATTAGCGTCAGAACAGGAGGCAGTTGGCGAGCTGCCAATAGCAGTAACGGGCCAGACAGGAGACAAAATAGATATTTGGGACTTACAGGAGGATACCTCAAAAGAGGAAAAGGGAAAGTGGGAAGCACAGGGAGCGAGCAGAGGGACTGATAACGTTTGGAGACGAAATGACAAGGTAATGGCACCGGAGTGCATACAAAACACTCTCTTGGAACTACATCACGGACTACATGCGGGAAGAGAGGCCATGGCAATTAGCATGGGAAAAAAATGGTGGTGGAAAGGAATGGGAAGGGACATAGCCCGACATTGTCACCGATGCGTGACATGCGCGCATGACAACCCCGGTCGACCCATAAAAATTAAGATGGGACAGCAGCCCCGACCAAAGGGCCCTGGGAATATCTGCAAATAGATTCCACAGGGCCACTACCACAATCCCATGGCAAAACCTATTGTCTGGTTATTATAGACTAGTTTACCAAGTGGGTAGAAGTGTTCCCTACTAAAAATTGTACTGCGACCACAGTGGCTAGAATATTGGCGGAGGAGGTAATCCCTAGATGGGGAATACCCATACAAATTGATTCAGATCAAGGGACACACTTCACCGGAAAGGTGGTAAAAACAGTGTGCCAACTGATGGGAATAAAACAAAAATTCCACATCCCCTACCACCCGCAGAGTTCTGGAATGGTGGAACGCATGAACAGAAACCTTAAGAATGTCCTGGCCAAGGCCATGCAAACGTCAGGAAAAACGTGGACAGAAGTATTACCTACTATATTAATGAGGTTAAGAGCCATGACAAACCGGACAACCGGATTAACCCCTTATGAACTAATGACAGGACGGGTGATGCAATTACCAGAAAGCATCATAACAGGTGGGACCGATGTAGGTCCACTAAAAGACAAAATTAAACGATATGTTTTGGAGCTAAGCGCCCAAATAAAAGGGATGCGTAAATTAGTATAGGATAATCAGGAAGAAAGAGACGCACAGAGAGAGCTTGAAATGCTCCCTGTCGTCCCAACAGCGGGAAGTCACGTCTTGGTAAATACATTACCTGTAAAACCAGGGTTTGCACCAAAATGGAATGGGCCATATGAGGTCATAATTAGCGGAGATACCTGTGCCTGTCTGGACATAAGGGGGAAAGGTGTATGGAAACATTGGACCCAGCTGAAATTATACAAAGAAACGAATGAGTGATATTAAAGTGACCAGAGTGCTTTCCCCAAAACAGGTGACGACTACAAGCAAGATTAACTGACGCGTTCGGGTTGGCAATACAGCCTTTGGAAAGTTGTTAACATAAAGTAATTAGATTGATACCTGCCTGTTGCGAACATGTCTAAGATCGCGTATATAATTGCATTACTCTATGTTGTCACGATTGTAAGATTGACAGGACTAGAAGATAACTTATTCTCATGTACATTTACACGGTAATCGAACCGTGTGTTACCCGCCACCCCAATCTGTAGAGGCCCTATTTGTGGCCACCCCTGGGTGGACCCCCCATGACTTATATATGGCAGATACCTCGGACGCACCCTGTAAAGAACATACAGGCAAATATAAAAGGGGTATACAGGGAAGATGTGTGGAACTAATAAACTCCACAGATCCTGTGTGCAGGGGGGCTCCAGGGAGTGAAAGGGAGAGTATGCACAATAATAGGAGACAAATGTATAATGCATGTTACAGATGAATCCTACAATATCACCCAAGTCATTAATGACATAAGAAAGCAGCTCGATGACTTTAGACAAGGCCCCAAGAAATCATCATAGAAACCCTACAGTGCAGAAGGAGGCCATTCGGCCCATCGAGTCTGCACCGACCACAATCCCACCCAGGCCCTACCCCCACATATTTTACCCGCTAATCCCTCTAACCTACGCATCCCACGACTCTAAGGGGCAATTTTTTTTAACCTGGCCAATCAACCTAACCTGCACATCTTTGGACTGTGGGAGGAAACCGGAGCACCCGGAGGAAACCCACGGAGACACGAGGAGAATGTGCAAACTCCACACAGACAGTGACCCGAGCCGGGAATCGAACCCAGGACCCTGGAGCTGTGAAGCAGCAGTTCTAAGAAGGGGAACAGCTGGCTCGAATGGTTATTGGGGGGATCCTGGGGGTCCTATTTAATACAGTAAGAGTTTTAACAACACCAGGTTAAAGTCCAACAGGTTTATTTGGTAGCAAATGCCATTAGCTTTCGCAGCGCTGCTCCTTCGTCAGATGGAGTGGATATTTGCTCTCAAACAGGGCATACAGAGACACAAAATCAAGTTACAGAATACTGCTTAGAATGCGAATCTCTACAGCCAACCAGGTCTTAAAGATACAGGCAATGTGAGTGGAGGGAGCAATGAGCACAGGTTAAAGAGATGTGTATTGTCTCCAGACAGGACAGCCAGTGAGATTCTGCAAGTCCAGGAGGCAAGCTGTGGGGGTTGTTGACAATGTGACATAAACCCAACATCCCGGTTTAGGCCGTCCTCATGTGTGCGGAACTTGGCTATCAGTTTCTGCTCAGCGACTCTGCGCTGTCGTGTGTCATGAAGGCCGCCTTGGAGAACGCTTACCCGAAGATCAGAGGCTGAATGCCTGTGACCGCTGAAGTGCTCCCCCACAGGAAGAGAACAGTCTTGCCTGGTGATTGTCAAGGGTTGTTCATTCATCCATTGTCGTAGCGTCTGCATGTTTTCCCCAATGTACCATGCCTCGGTACTATTTAATGCATGGACTGATTATTCTCGTTGCAATAATAATTGTCTGTTGCCTAATTGTCGGATGTCTTAATGTCTGCTGTAAAGTCATGATGACTCAGACTGTGCCAGGGGCCAGTGTGGTCACCGGAGAAGAACACCTGATGGGAACTCCCGAAGACACCGAGGATGATGACGATGAAGGAAAGGGCGAGAAGGTGGATGTCTACCTGTGAACGCACGACCTGTTGGTTACGGGTCAGGTATATCAATTGCCGGACCCACGATGCTGCTGTTGTTGGTCTGTGGATTATTAAATCATAATCCTGACCAAAAGGGGGAGTTGTTGGAGTAAACCCAAAATTAAAGGATACAAGATGGTTACCTGGCACAAAATGGACTCTGGGAAAAGACATTAAGATGTGCTGACTTGGGCACAGACATTGCACAACGAGTTAAAACCTGTTAGTGTCTAAATTACTGCAGGAAATATATCAAACCTTGAGGCACCTTAGCTTGAGATAAGGCAGAACCAAAACAATTTGTTTTGGTAATGAGATCAGTCGTTGATGGGGGACATAAATGAATAAATGTATCTACTCTATGTATAACGATGTGATAACTGCCAATGTCCGTCCTTGTCTACTCTTTGTATAACGATGTGCTAACGGCTAATGTCCGTACTTGTCTATTATTTGAAAATGTATAAAAGATGCTCAACTGCCATTGTAAAGTTGAGAAGGTGACTGCGTGCACTGCGGAGAGCCCAGCGCTTCTCCCAAAGCTTTGGCCCATAAAACTGCGTGTTGAATCTTGAAGTCTGACTCCAAGTGGTGATTTTCCCACAACAGTGTCTACAATGGATTAGTATATTGTAGGTAAGTGTCTGGCATACTCAGAAATCTAGAATATACTTGTAAATTGTGCAATACCATTTCTTCACAATGAGCAGAGTGGCGCGTGCTGGCAGCTCATTCTGGCTAGGCATTATGGATAGAGTCAAATTCTTCAGACATGAATATATATAGCCACCCACCTCCTGCCCTCCCCCACCCTCACCCCTGATATCTAGCTCCCTCTGTCAGTGGAACTGGCTCATTGAAATGTTAGTCCCTAGCTGTTGAAGTTTTCCCAGTAAGATTATGAAGGAGGAAGCTTATTCTTGCAAGCTCATTCCTTTTGAACTCATTCACAATGACACCCTGAAGGGTTTTGCCCCTGCCTCCAGTTTCTTTAATCTAGCAATGTAAAATCTTGTCAATCCAAGTACTCTATTTAAAATAGAAAGTTACTCATTGCCAACTGTAAATTTTCAATTTCTGCTATAAACAAAATTTATGTTCCGATGGAAGTAAAAACAGAAAATGCCAGATAAACCAAGCAGTTCTGACAGCATCTGTAGCAAGAGGAACAGAGTTAACATTTGGAGTCCACATTCTTCAGAGATGAAGAGGGAAAAAAATATGATGGATTGTATAACCTTTCCAGTTGTCGAAACCTTCTGACCTCCCAAGAGTACTAACATAATCTCTGAAAAACATTCTTATTGTGTTGAAGAGACGAACTACAAATAATTGTTTTCATGCAATGAGTACAAAACCCAATTTATAGGAGTCTTTTCTATTATATGTATCTGTTTACTATAATTTAAAAGTTCTCTGATTAAAAAACATACTTGGGTCTTATCTTTTCATCATTTTTATTGGGAGGTGTGTTGTTTGGAATGTCCTAACTATGTTAGGGGTTGTGGGTTTTAAAGAAAAAAAGATGTGGTTTGCACACTTAGTTTCAAAGTAACAACAAGAGATTTATTCCAGGAGCTTTTTTCTGTGCAGAGTACAAACTGAAACTAAAAGCCTGTGAAACCTCAATGGCATCACTGTCGAATCATGTGATCAGCTCTTAAAGCAATGATGCAACCAAGTAAATATATAACACTGCTGGACATTCACACATACACTCACTACAAACACACATATACACTCATAGCTCTTTAACACATTCTATTTCTCTCTCTCACACAGGCTCATCCCTCTTTCACACACTCAGCCCTCTCACACACATTCTATTTCTCTCTCACACACACATACCCTCATTCCTTTCTCACATACCCTCATCCCTCTCTCTCACACACACCCCCATTGCTTTCTCACACACACACCCTAATCCCTCTCACACACACACGCTCATCCCTCTCTCACACATACCATCATCCCTCTCACACACACTCACCCCTCTTTCACACACACTCATCCCACACACACACACATACCTCTCACACAGTGAGGAATGAGGAGGGGAAGGTGCAGATTTGCAGAGAATTCCCATGAACCCAGAGTTAGCTTCTGCATGGAAAGGCTACCAGCAAACCTACCCACCTTGGACCTAGACAGAGTGAGGCAGGAAGGTAGAGGAATCTGCACCCTACACCCTCCTGCCCATTAACACAAACCTCTTGTCTCCAAACATGCCCAGAGGATCAGTGAGTTCTGCCCAATATTCCAACTGTGATCTCACCCCCAAGTCCCGATACAAGTTTACAATCACCTCTTCGATCTACATGTTACATATGCTTAACAATTTGGTGCAATGATCAGATAGCTGCTTTTGTTTGATAATGTTTTTGATTTTCTAAGAATATTCATATTACCCTCGAGTAAAGATAGGCCCAGGTCTTCCGAACAGAATCAGAAACGGACAACAAAATATATGCTTACCTCCTTCCACTTTTGGAGGGTCAAGGGGCAGGGTGGAAGTGTGAGGAGTCAAGTGTGGTGTCAGGCTGGGTCACTGAGGGAGCCAGGTCAGAGGCTATTCAGGTTGGATTGGAGGATTGGGGGCTGGGGGAGTCAAATAGCGGTGTCAAGTCAGAGGGAGTGAGGGGAATTGTTTGGGGAATTAGGTGGTTAGGCTTGAAGGGGTGATGAGGGGAGTCAGGGGGTTCAGAGTGAGTGATTGAGTGGTCAGTTGTTTAGTTGTCCAGGAGTTATACTAGTTCAGGCTACTGAGTTGGATGATTAGCCATGATCATAATGAATGGCGGAGCAGACTCGAAGTGCTGACTGGTCTCCTCTCGCTCCTTTTTTCTATGCCTCTATACCTAAACTTTCATGGGTAATAGCCAAGTAAGTCAGATCCGCCCAAAATCCCTTGCTCTAACTCAGAGCTGGAGATATTTGCAAGGGGTTCTGGGCAGCAGAGGAATTGCCCATCAGAAGATCAAACCTCCCAGGCAATGCCCTTATATTGGGGCTTCTGAGAGGTCCCATAGCATATCTCCTGGGGTATGTCCAAGATGTGGAACGTTGTCTTTTTCCACACACCTGGGTGAAAGTGTACACAAACCTAATGGAGGTGGGAGCTGTGGCTCAGTGTAACATTCACACCTCTGAGTCAGAAAAATGTGAGAATCACTGTCCCACTCCAGAAATGTGATCATATCTCCTTGACTGACGTTCCTGCACTGCACTAACAAAGATGCTGTCCTTTAGCTGAGGCCTTGTCTACCTTCCCAGCTAGATGTAAAAGGGTCTCTGAAGAGCAGCAAGATATTTCCCCAGAGTACAGCCAATCTTTATCCTTAATCTTAACCAGTATCACATAAACCAATTATCTAGCCAGTATTAAATCACTGTTAGTGATGCACAAATTGTCTGCCACATTTCCTACATTGCATCAGTGACACCACTTTGTGGTATCTTCAATGGTTGTAAAGTGCTTTGCAGTGTCCTGAGGTTGTGAAAGTTGACATAAAAATTTAAGTCTTTCTTTTTATTTGCAAACACCTGTTATTTGTGCACCACATCCCATTATTAGCCATTGTTTTCATTATGGTACAATATGGAATATGAATACATTTAAACTGAGTCTGGTCCATAAGTCATTTGTCAAAATGATACACTGCAATTGTTGCCAATTCCAATTAAATCTGATCCCCAACCAGATACCATCTTGTAACTGCTTAGGTTTTTCTTTCAATTAGTCTTTCATTGGTCCAATTTAATATATTCCTCTATCCCATAGTCCTGAACTTAGACACTATTTTTTCATGAGAGAAATGTGAAATATCCTTTTAAAATCTAGATGATCAACATTAATTACCTTGCCCTAATCCACAGGTCCGTATTTTCATCGAAGAAAGTCCAATTAATCTTACATATCCTCACATTTTATAAGTGACTATTTCCAAATAATCTATACTCTATACTTGACATCCCCCAACATTGATTCAAGCAGTTTTACCACAAAGATTCAAGACTTAAAATATAGCCATTTGGTATCTTGGTTTTGGAGCCCCGTTTTAAAGGTAAATGTTTCATTTACACTTTCCAGACTTGTGTCGTCTAAGAAACTCCAGAAATATCTAAGAATCATAGCATGCTCAAGAACAGAAGGTGATTCAGCACACGTAGACCAAGTATTTTAAAACCATGGAGTAAAGACTGTCAGGGCCAGATTCTTTGTCTTAATATCAGCTTAATATCTTAATACTTAATATCGGCTCTTCTGCGATTATAAAAGGAACAAGTCTGCACCTGCCTCAAAAGATCTCAGTATAATCTCTCTCTTTTCATAGTAAATACTGTTTCTGAAATAAAGGTTTGACATTCCAGCAATTCTGACTGAAGCAATCGTCCCCTTTTAATTTTTAATACTGCAATTTCTTTCTTTACGTGCTTCCAATGTGAAGCTTGAAGGAGTCTTTGCTGTCAGTTATATGTTCTGCTGGATTTTCATCTTGCCTATTTTTGCAGCTCTGACTATTATTTGAAATGTTGAGCTTGTCGTTATAGATGCCTTCATGTGGTTCTTTACCTGAGTTTTTGAATATCCTGATACTTTCTCTTTTGCTGTAAAGTCTTTCACATATTGGTTTCATTCCTTTATTTCAACCATTAATCATTTCAGAAATGACTGGTTTCTATATTTTCAAAAGTACTCCGTTGGTGCAGCACCATTTTTCAAACATACCCTTTCCTTTTAGTATATCTGCCCACTTTAAAGCACTCATGGGATTTTCCCTTAACTTAAAGTCATTTTGTCCTAAATCAAGCTCCTTTATGGACTTCCTTCCAGTTTCTAACTTTATTTATTACCTGAGAAATGTTCAAATTGTGACCATTTTACTCCATAAGTTCCTTCCTTATTAGCTACAGTTACACTCTCCATTGCTGACTCCCTCACTTGGTACTTTAGAAGCAAATTCTGCTTCACAATTAATTTCTTCCCATGACAGAAGTTTTCCACGCTTGTACCTCAATCAGTATCAGGACAATTGAAACTATCCCATTACTCATTACTTGAACATTACTTTTCAATCTGGCACTCATCACTTTTAATACTTCCCAGAGCATTTGATCAAGGCACTCCCACCATATTCCTGTCCAGTTCCCTTCAGAGATGAAGGGCACGAAATTGGGCTCAGTGGTATTTCTATTTTAGGCGCTATGCATGCCCTTAGAGTTCAAAAATCTGCGACACATGAGACACCTTTTTGGCACAGGCATAGCAAGAACATAGTGAATACGTTTTTTTGTTCATTTGTGGGACATGGGCGTCGCTGGCTGGCCAGCATTTATTGCCCATCCCTAGTTGCCCAAGGGCAGTTGAGAGTCAACCACATTGCTGTGGCTCTGGAGTCACATGTAGGCCAAACAAGGTAAGGATGACAGATTTCCTTCCCTAAAGGACATTAGTGAACCAGATGGGTTTTCCGACAATCGACAATGGTTTCATGTTCATCAGTAGATTCTTAATTCCAGATATTTTTTATTGAATTCAGATTCCACCAGCTGCCGTGGTGGGATTCGAACCCGAGTCCTCAGAACATTAGCTGGCGTTTCTGGATTAATATTCTGGTGATAATACCGCTGGGCCTTTGCCTCCCTGCAGAGGAGATAGAAGCAGCAGGCAACATTGATTTGATGCCAGCGTTGCCATTCTGCAGTTTAACAGTTCGGTTGACACCCTCTCTTACGTTCACACAGGTGAAACATGTTAAGCAGGGGGAAGAGCCCTCCCCATCCTCCACATCAATGCAAGAACACTAGTTAAAAGGATCATCAACTACTTACACGTTAGTGTCTGGTTGATTTCTCCCAGCTGTTGCTACAATTCTACATGTTTCTCTGCTTCCTGGAGTTGTTCCTTGTTTGAAAAGTTGACAGGGAATTTGTGAAGTAGATCCTGGCAATGTGTCTGCCTCCTTCCAGACTGATGTGAGCAGCCTCTTGCAGTTAGTGTGCTGTTGCATAGAGAAATTCTATACAAAGTGAGCTGAATATTCTCCTTACAGGATACAGCAGGCAGAGCAAGCATTGAGTGTTCACTTGAATCATAGGTTCCCATGGTACAGGTGCCACTGACTCCACACACATTGCTTTGTGAGCAATACATGTCAACTCTGCCATATACCAGAACTAAAATGACTTCCGCTCCTCAACATCCAAATGATCATAGAATCATAGAATCCCTACAGTGCAGATTGAGGCCATTTGATACACCGACATCTTAACCCCACACCCTATGTCCGTAACCCCATGGATTTACCCTACTAATCCCCCTAACCTACACATCTTTGGACACGAAGAGACAATTTAACATGGCCAATCTAACCTGCACATCTTTGGACTGTTGAAGGGAACCGGAGCACCCGGAAGAAACTCACGCAGACATGGGGAGAATGTGCAAACTCCACACAGATAGTCACCCAAGGCAGGAATCAAACCCGGGTCCCTGGCTCTATGCCTGAATGCATACAAACACAAACAAATCACTTTTGTGCATTCCCTTATTGCCTGCCTCCCATGTGCCTTGACCTATCCTAGTGTTACAATGCAGTGTTAACCCAGTGGCTGTAGCATGGCTAGTGGAAGATTACTGGCACTCACTTGGGCTGACTGCAAATGGCCTTTGAGGATGAGCAGCTTTCAGCCTGGGTGAACTGGCTTCAGACTACTCTGACAAGGGTCATCCAGACTCAAAATATTAGTTCTATTCTCTCCCCATAGATGCAGTCAAACCTGCTGAGATTTTCCAGCATTTTCTGGTTTTCTACCATTGGCAGCAGTAGTTTGAACTGGCTGGCTAACAGACAATAGCAAGGGCAATGGTGATGTGGCAGGAGTGGGATCACAAAAACTATCATCCTGAGAGAGGACAATAAGCTCCTAGTGCATGGCCTTACTGTCACTCACATGCCTTAGGTATCTGAGCAATCTACCAGAAGAGAGATTGCTGGATGGGTGTGACACCCTCTAAGCATATTTAAACATTGGTACCCACAGCCATGAAATCTTCAATCTGACTTTGCACAACAGCACCCAGGCTTTTGATGAAAGCAGCTAGTGCTGGATGCTGAGGTGTTTACATCAAGCACTGCATCATGGCTGGATCCATAAGTAGGCTGATGGATTAACCATCACTCCCGTACTGGAAAGGATATATTCCTAACTCTGTGCTTGGTGCTCATTCTTCCTTGCATTGAATGCTAGCTTTCTGGTAGGCTTTCCAATGCACAAGCATTTTGTTGTCTATACCCAGCAACTTTCCCGGAATATATATCTGTGCATTTTTTAATATATAAAATATGTCAAGGAAATTCTGACTAAGAGTCATCCAGACAACTTTAGCTCTATTCTTTCTCCACAGATGCTATCAGACCTGCTGAGATTTTCCAGCATTTTCTGTTTTTGTTTCAGATACCAGCATTAAGAGTAATGTGCTTTTAGCTTTCCTTTATAGACTGGCCATCAAGGTCCACATCTGAGTCCTCCACCACAGAACTCATGTATGGCCTCAACCTCCAGTGAGTTGTCATCTGCACTCTCCTTGTCTCCTTCCTTGGCTGCAGAGCTCATGTCTCATTGTCTCACAATGTGCAAATCCCACCTCTACGGTATCCTCTAAATGACACACGGTGCTGGTGATTGTGAGTGTGGAATCAAATCAGCATTATTGTCCTGCTGTCCCTCCACTGTCTGGTCTGGTTGCTTTTCGTGGGTATCTGAAAGGAAAAGATGCAAGGATACTGTTATGGTGAGGGGAGAGGAGAAAGTAAAAGTTCTTCTGTCGCCTACATATTGAAATTCAGAGGAGGCTGTTGGATGTGAGGTATATACCTTGTGAGAAGGAGATTTAGATCTGAGAACACCATCATTTTCAATGGTTTCAGCAGATACTGGGAAATTACTTTTTGATATTGTGCTCCATAGCGATCAGATTATGTAGGCACACATTTTCCCACATGGTTAATTCATGTTGCTTTGGTGCTGCATCACATCCTCCAGCAAGAGAGAGATAGGTTAGTGTATCAGTCAATGATGTGCAATCTGTTTAGGCAGTGTGGTTGTTATAGTTGGATAGCTGACAGTGCATGCAAGCAGAGAGATGTGGGTGTCAGGGCTTGCAGTGAAGTGTGTGAGGGTGAGGAGAAGCACATGAATCTGAGATATGAGTTTGGGTTGATGTAAATTCTTGGCAGGTGAGTAATGACTGTGTGATGAACAGAGGCTGAGGCTAATATGTTATTTGAAGATGCATTCACTGACCTTGACAGCTGTGTGAGATCAGCATAACATCCACATCCTCGAGACTAAAGGCCTGGCATTGGCTTCCATAGCTCTCTGTTCTTGTTGTCTTCTTCCCATGTGTCTGGACTGTCTCTTTCTCCTTTGGAGATACAGGACATCTCTATTCCTTTGCAAGACCTCCAGTGCAGCATCAGAGAATCTGAATGCAGGCATTCTGCCATGGTTACCCAATGATTGTTCTTTGTTGTGCAGCATTCTTCCAAATTATATCAGCAAGTTCAGCAACCACTATTTCAGAGGTACAGACCAGCTTTAAGCAGTGCCAGAAATGAGCAATATTGGGCCTCCTGCTGATGTATTCATCCAATGAAAGGTGCAGTTAGTACTGGCAACATGCAGAACATCATGCTGCCTGTGTTCTACTAAAAGGGTACAGGGCACAGTAGGGATTCCATGATTCTATGATAATCACACCTCATGGTCTATATGTCTGTTTTCAGAGACAATCCAATTTATCCCTGACTAATTCTAATTTACACAGAACATGTGCAGTCTTACTGAGATAATCAAATGAATTTAAATGTCTGGTGCACACTATTATGGTCAGTTATTGCTTATCACCATTAAACTGGACTTTAGACTTCCCAAACTGTAATGCCATTAGCATCTGCTGATCAGTAATGAATCCAATTAAAGTTTGCTTTGTCGGCATTTATTAAATAGCTCCAGTCCCTTGTTTACATGCAGAGCATTGTGGTCTTGTGCAGGTTAGGCAAAATGTACAACGACAAATTTGTCTCCACAACTTTAGGGTGAATTGACATTTTCTGCATGTTGCCCAATTTCTTTAGCTAGAAACTCACCATAGTGATTTACAAAGCAGTTACTGTATGGCAATATCTATGGTAATGTAAGCTTCCTCCACAACGCCTTTCACTGGTTTATATTGTAATTTTTCCAGAAAAACAAAAATCTACACAAATGTCCTTTCCCCTGGTGTGACTATTTCACCTGGTTTTTTTTGTATTGTATCCCAAAGATTGACCTGGTTCTGGGTGCAAAAAGAACTTTCTTGGGTTGATTGGAGAGAACTGGAGAGAAAATGAAAGACTAATTCTGTGAAAGACAATACCTGTGGTTTTGTTCACAGTTTGAAAGTTTTGTGAAAGATCTGTCTTGGTCCGTTTTTAATATTTATTTATCGATCGTGAATCAAAAATAAAAATGCACTTTGCATGGTCAGGTATCAACAGCCAATTTTATTTGTCTTAAAACCAGAACTTTCTTTGTACTGTCAGAATGAATGTGCAATGACACCATAAAGCTAAGTATGTGAGAGAGAGACACCGGGGACTGAATCCAGTTCTGGGTTTCCATCATTTGAAACGACGGTAACCAAATCGAAACAACACGTCAAGATTAGAGATTATTTTTTAAAGCTCGTTTTTGCACCGAGGTGTTTTCATATACTGGCATTCAATAATCCTTATTTAAAAAACGCTGCTCAGATAGCATGTGGGATCAAAGCAATATAAAATGGGAAAATCTATCATTTAAATCATATTTCTAACGCAGCATCCCGATTCCCAGATGTTTTAAAAAGAAAAAGGCTCAGCTTTGAAAGAGGCGCAATCTCAAAAAGTCGGCCAAAGCTAGATTTCAAATGTTTACCCATGGTGAGGGCCAGGAGTGTGCTTAATTATTAGTTCAATGTGCCACATGCTTCGGATATGGGATTCCTCCGGTATCTCAGCATCAATCGATAGTAACTATCTTGCGAACCATTTGAACGCTGGATGTTACACAGAATGGCGAGAGCCAGCTCAAAGCTCTTGAGTGGACTTCTGAATCCGACTCAGTAAAAACCCTGGCGCATTCGTCCAATTTACTCGTAAATCAACGCAACAGATACATCTAGCGAGTTCCCTCTTAAGCGTGTGTGTGTTTTTGTTTGAATAAGGTGCGAAATCAGATGCTCCAAATAGCTGCTGTGCTTGCTGGGCTTTGCGACGGGAGCTGTCAGCTAACTTTTGTGACCGTTTGGAAATACAGCGAGGGAGAGAGGCTAAGTGAAGGGATGTTTCAGTGAGTTGACTTGTACAGTGATTGGTGCAAATTAGAGTCATCTAAAGCGGACCAGTTTCTGGAAAGCCTGTTTGAAGTCTTCATTGGACATGGTGTATATGATGGGGTTGATGAGTGAATTGAGATAGCCCAGCCAGTTAAAGAAGTCAAAGATGATATGGTGGAACCAGCACGCTTCCTTACAGATGGGTAACACCAGGGTGATGATGAAGAAAGGCAGCCAGCACACGATGAAAGCTCCTAAGATTATCCCTAACGTTTTGGTCGCCTTCCTCTCCCTGGCGGCTGAGATCCGCTTCCTCTCCAGCAGAGCATCCGACACTTTGACCTTGATGTGGTTGAAGTGGACGGGGGAGCCCGTCTCGCTGGAAGCCTCGTTGGCCCGAGAGTTCACCGAGGAGACGGAGGCTGAGCCGGGGGAATCGGTGACCAGCTGAGCCTTGGTCAGCCTCTTGCCCGTCCTCTTGGGGGACTGCTTGAGGATCCTGGATCTGGCCTCCACGTAGATCCGTCCGTACAGAGCGATGAGCAGCAGCGTGGGGATGTAAAAGGCTCCGAAAGTTGAGTAAATTGTGTAGAAGATCTGGTCGGTGTTGACAGTGCAATGCATCAGCTCACCCGCTTTTGCCTGTCTCCAGAATAGAGGTGGGATGGAGATACAGATGGAGATCACCCACACTGTGACTATCATCCCAGCCGCTCTCTCGGGGGTCCGCTTGATTGAGTACTCCACCGCATCTGTGATAGCCCAGTACCTGTCCAAAGCGATCACACACAGATGCAGGATGGAGGCGGTGCAACAGGTAATGTCTGAGGACAGCCAAATATCACAGACAATCTGCCCTAGCCTCCAGGTGCCGGTGACAGTGTACATAATGCTGATGGGCATGACTAATATAGAGACCAGCAGGTCAGTCACTGCCAGGGAGGCGATCAGGATGTTGGCCGGAGTATGCAGCTTCCTGGCCTGGTAGATAGTGGCGATTACAAAGCCATTGGACAGGACAGTGGCCAGGGTGAGGAGGCAGAGCAGAACCGAGACTGAGATGCCCAGCGTTGTGATGCCACCACCCCCACCAGGAGGGTCCAACTTCGTGCTGCAGTTCAGATGCCTCGAATTGGTTTGCAAGTCAACGCTATTTGCTTCCACACAAGATTGGTTCATCGTCGCTCCCGGCTGGAAATCACAAAGTCGATGAGGACAATGAACGGTGTCTCCCGACATGGATTCGCACCCACATTACTGCCCCAACACGCCGCCAGAGCTGGGCTGAAATTGCGGGCACTTATTGGCCACGGAAGGACAGAGTCTGCATCAGACTGACTGAATGAAGTAAGTGCCCGCGTCCAGAAGCTTATTTGGAAGAAGTTTAAAGCGGATTCGCACGCACAGGTCTGCTGCAGGAGAGCTGTACAGCTTGAACATGACTGCTTTAATATGTCAACTTCTGCATGCTCCAATCGCTCATTGCTGCTTCAGTCACTTCCATCTCACTTCAGAACAATTGCTCCGACTGACTTTTCACATTGTTCAAGGCAGGGATTTTTTTTTAAATATACAAACTAAATAAAGCTCGTTTGCCACTTCCGGGTGAATATACTTTATCTGTCATTTTCATCTCAGACCATGACGAAATCCAGAGTCTGTCAAATTCAGTTTCATTATTTTATATATAATGCCAGTTTGCGTAGATTTCCACACGCCAGATATTTCCTTGGGATTTATCGGAGTGTTTTACCCTGAACTGCTTCAGATTCGTCCACGGTTGTGTTTGGGGCTGGAGTATAACGGTGTTTAGTGCATCTTGTAGGAATCGTGTCTGCTCCGCACTCTTCCCCGAGTTTTATAGCGTCCCTCCCACACCGTTGGGGAGTCTGAACAAACTGAAACAGCCCCTCCGCTTCCAGTCCTACCGCACAACAAAGCGCCTCCTCTGGGTCATAGTGCTCCTTGCTCTGTCCACAGCAGCTTCCTCAGACAGATTCTTTGGGGGAAAGGACTGTCAGAAAGGCTGCACTGGTTGACGTACATAGGCTGTAGGGAGGATTCTGATGAAAGGATGTTCTCGACACTCGACTGGTGATTTCTTTTGCATCTTTTTAACCATCGACACTTTTTAATTACTCCCACGACTCAATCCCATCCTCTCTCCACGCAAATGAAATGCAACCTGTTCCTCAGCCACAGTTCCACCGTTATGTTTATCTGAGTGCCTTAGCTACTGCCCTTGAGCCGAGGCAGAACATCAACTGATCATGCATTTATCAAATGGGGGAATGCCTGGTTATGCCAGTGTAAATCTGAGATTTGTGTATATCCTTCATAGAATGTCACTTCTTTATCGATCATTCTCTGCTAAGGTGTTCCCCGACTACCTGGAGGCAGTCAAAGTGGGAAAGGTAGCTGGAACGCCATTCCAGGCGAATATTTATTGCGAGATGTCATTGCAGTGTTTCACAGGGAGAAATGTCATACACTGGTCCCTTCAAAAGCACAGTGTGAGAATCATTAATATTAACACAAAATCTAGGGGCCCCAGGGCAAAGTAGAAAATAATCACATCCGAATTTGTCCTGTAGTAAGTTCCTTAATAGTTTACATTTAAACTGCTTGTATCAACACTTTCTGCTTCTCGTTATTTTGATTTTAGGGTTTTCTCCCCCCCTACTCATGCTCGACCACTTGCATTTTACCTTCAACTGTGAAGCGAGACAAGTTGCAGAATTGGCACATTGAGTCTTGCCAGGAGATGTCCATTTTACTCAATCAGCATCACCATTCACGCCCTACATCCCTCTCAATCTCTTACACTCTGCCTGCTTTATAGTCCAGCAGTTGCCTGCGCTCCAAGAATGTTTTACAATCGGCTGGCGTAAATAACTAAACTGTTTCGCGAACACTAAGCTTCATATCTTTGCTGCAAATCAACAATAATAAAAGAAACATCAAATTGATCAAAGCTGGCCTCGCAAAGTAAATAAATCTACAGATAATCCATGGTATTATTCACGAGTAAATATAATTCACAATGCCACACTGGAATCTCAGGAATTATGAAAATACCGCCGTGCGGTTACAGCTTACTGATTTCCAGTATGTTATTTCGAAACTTCCCTTTTAAAAACCTGTTTGTTTTGTTCTTTTAATCAATTATTTTTTATTTAGACTTTCCGGGAATACATTTCGGATTAGAACACGCTCTATACAATGCTGAAAAACATATTTATCTAATAAACTGCGTCCCTCAGTAATTTGTTGGTCGCAATATACAGACTTAGTTCATGAGCCTGACACAATCAAAGGTTAACTGTTAACTTGCTCATCCGAGACTAGGCGTCAATAGAGGCACTGTGAATTTATAAACTCCAGCACTCCAGAAAGGAAATGCACCTATCAGCATTCAACAGATACATAAAAAACGAACGCAACAGTAATATGATGGCGAAAATGGAATGACAACTTTCTAAGAGACAGCAGCAAACATTCGGCTCTCCTAATAATGAGACTCAAATGTATTTTTCTATTGAGCTACGCTTGGGAGTGAGAAGCCGAGAGAGACAGAAGCTAAGCAGGCACCGAAATTTGCCCCCGCTTTGTTCTGAAATTCGCCCAAGATTTCCTGACAGCGGGCATACTAACCCCTCTGCATATGTATCCTAACCCGCAGCAATGCGGTTTACTCATCACCCCCTGAGCTTGCCTTGGCTTCCATTTCCGCCAATGCCTCAACTGCAACGTATTTCTCCTTTTGTTCAAATCCTTCCATAGCCGCACACCTCCCTCACCTCTTCAACCTGCTCCAGCCTTGCAAACCAATGAATTCCGCTTTCAAAGCTGCGAAGATTAGTGATAGGCCAGAAGACAGGAGGATAGAAACCAGCAAAGGATGACTAATAAAAAATAAAGATGGAGAAATTAGAATGTGACAATAAACTGATAAGAAATATTAAATAGAGTAAGAGTTTTGCCAGCATATCTAAAGGAAGAGAGTAGCTAAAGTAAACATTTGCCTCTTAGAGGGTGACACTGGGGAAATCAAAATGGGGATCAAGGAAAGGGCAGAGTTTTTGATCAAGTATTTTGTATGTGTTTCCATGATAGAAAATCCCAAGTATAGTAGAAAATCAAGGGATGAGAGAAGGAGAAATGTAAAAGACCCACAATCACGAGAGAACTAAATCCAACAAGAGCTAATGGAATTAAAGGCTGACTAGTCCTCTAGACCCGATGGTCTGCATCAAAAGAAATGCCCGCAAAGATAGTGTTTGCATTGATTGTAATCATCCAAAAAACCTTGAGTTTTGAAAGATCATTTGGGAATCATAACACAATCAAGCAGAGACAGCATGGTTTTATGTGAGGGAAATTGTGTTTGACACATTTATTAGAGTTCTTGGAGGATATGACAAGCAAGGTGGATAAAGGGGGACTAGTAGATGTAGGGCAATTGGATTTCCAAAAAGGCATTTCATATGATAAAATCAGTTCAGTCATAGAATCATACAATCCCTACAGTGCAAAGGAGGCCATTCAGCCCATTGAGTCTGCACTGACAACAATATCACCCAGGCCCTATCCCTGTAACCCCACATATTCACCCCACTAATCCCTCTAACCTATGCATCCCAGGACACTAAGGGGCAATTTAGCATGGCCAATCAACATAACCTGCACATCTTTGACTGTGGGAGGAAACCGGAACACTTGGAGGAAACCCACGCAGACATGGGGAGAATGTGTAAACTCCACACAGACAATGATCCAAGCCAGGAATCAAACCCAGGCCCCTGGAGCTGTGAGGCAGCAGTGCTAACCACTGTGCCACCGTGCCACGCAATCATGACTTTATAGAATGGCAAAGCAGGCTTGAGGGGCTGAGTGACCTACTCTTGCCCCTAATTTGTATGTTCTTATGGAAAACATTCAGTATCATGGGGTAATATGTTAGCATGGATAGAGGATATCAGGAAACGGAGAATCAGGAGAAATGGAGAAACTACAACTATAGCGGAGATCTGTAATGGGACCTAAGCTATTTTGATGACTTGGATGAAGGAACAGGTTGTGTTGTAACCAAAGTTGCTAACAACACAAAGATTGATAAGAAAGCAACTCGTCAGGAGGATGCAAAGGGCCAGATTTTCTTGGGTCAGGAAAACTTCATGGATCTTTACAAATGTACCCCTATTTCTGACAAATCCAATTTTGTCTGCAGAAGAAAGGGGGAGGGGCATGATTCACACAGGAGGAAAACCAGAACTCAGCAGGGTCATTTGAAGTTAGTATTGAGTTCAAATAGACCTCATTTTGGCTGGTCCAAGGGCCTTGGCCTGCAGTGTGGAAGCCACAAATTGATGGAATAAACTGAACCATTCTTGAAGAGTGGGTACAGTTTGTATAACTGTCATGACCAGAAGTTTTTAAATCCCTTGCTCTTGAAACTTAACAGACTGCAGTTATCAGTGAGAGTTTCAGAAAAACCCTCTACTGGATGACTTTGATTGACAGGTATAATTGAAAAAAACAAAGCAACTGTTCCCACAGTTCCAATAGAACTCATTGTTGACATTTCCCCAGGGGCTATCTTAATGTCATTATGAAATCTTGGTTGAGTTTCAAAAGCCACAATGATCTCAACAGGGGTTTCTGAGTTCACAGTTTGATTGGCAGCTTAAAGAGACTATGGAAGAATTAGCTACCTTTGATATGGGGTCAGAATAGAAGTTTGTTTGTTTGAGAGGAGATTAACTCTTTGAAGAGATTTAAAAGGTTTGAATGGATTTTGTTAAGGAGAGTTATTTTCACTACCACTTTGTAGGACTGAGAACTGCGCTAGATTGTTGCAAGTTTATTTTTAATTTCCATATGACTCCTGAGACCTCCCCTTGGTAGATACTGGGTGATTGGCTATGGAAGTAGCATGAAGGGTATGAGGGGCTGTGGGAAGTGGATGGGGGACATAAGTAGCAGTGAGTTGCCATGGAGGGTATGAGGAGCCATGGGGGTTGGTGGGGGTCATGAGTTGGCATGGATGGTCTGATGGGCCCTGGCAAGTGGGTGAGAGATGAGGGTGTGTGGGGTGAGAGCTAGAGTACCTAACAACTTCTAAAACAATTGGAAACTAACCCTAGAGATTGGGGGCAGGCCTACCAACATGCGACCATGGCTGCCATCGGCTTTGTGGACATCTTTTCTCTGCTTCCAGGGTTGGTGTCCCCAATTCTATCTCACGCCCATTCCCAGGAGTAAAATCATGCATACTATCATATTTTTACCAAGACGTGTTCAACAAGACTTGAGCTACCATTTTAGTAGCCAAAATCTAGCCTAAAGAATCTGCAAAGTGATATAAGAGGTTAAATAAATAGACAAATGCTTAGCAAATGGTGTATAATATGGGAAAATGGGAGGTTACCCATTTTGGTAGGAAGAATCAAAAAGCAGAATATTATTTAAATGGAGAGAGACTACAGAATACTGCAGTACAGAGGGATCTGTGTGTCCTTGTACAAGAATCATAAAAAGTTAGTATGCAGATACAGCAAGTAATTAGGAAGGCAAATTGAATGTTGGCATTTATTGCAAGGGGGATTGAATATAAAAGTGGGGAAATCATACTACAGCTGTACAGGGCATTGGCATGACCACACCTATAGTACTGCATATAGTTTTGGTCCCCTTACTTAAGAATAATATACTTGCATTGGAAACAGTTCAGAGAAATTTCACAAAGTTAATGCTTGGGATGAAGGGTTTATCTTATGAGGATAGGATGGGCTATACTCATTGAAGTTTAGAAGAATGAGAGGTGATGCTATTGAAATAGTAGAACTTTGAGTGGGCTTGGCAGGGGAGATGCTGAGAGTTTCCCCCTCATTGGAGAATATAGAACTCAGCATACTGTTTCCAAATAGTGGGTTTCCCATTTAAGAAAGAAATGAGAAGGGATTTCTTCACTCAGAGGGTCAATAACCTTTGGAATTCTCTACTGCAAAGAGCAGTGTAGGTAGGTCATTGGCATTATTCAGGGTTTAGAATTAGACAGATTTTTGATCTACAATTGAATTGGTGATATGGGGGATGGGCAGCAAAGTGTAGTTGAGGCCACAATCAGATTATTGGGTGTTGATACAGGCTTGATGGGCAAAATGTTCTACTCCTGCTCCTATTCTTTATGTTCTGACCTATTGTGCAACCTCCACTTATTTCATCCCATCATTGGCTATCCTGCCTTCAACAAATTATAAACTTTGGAACTCCATCCCTGAACCGTTCGACATTTCTCTTTAATCCTGTAAGATTCTGCGTAAAACCTTTCTATGTTACCAAGGGTTTAGTCACATGTCCTTATGAGGCTTGATGTAAATTTTTGTCCAGTTTACATTCCAACATGGCAAATAACAAGAGCACAGTGGCACACTGGTTAGCACTGCTGCCTCACAGCACCAGGGACCCGGGTTCAATTCCTGGCTTGGGTCACTGTCTGTGTGGAGTTTGCACATTCTCCCCGTGTCTGCGTGGGTTTCCTCCGGATGCTCCGGTTTCCTCCCACAGTCCAAAGATGTGAGGATTAGGTGGATTGACGATGCTAAATTTCCCCTTAGTGTCAGGGTGTCTAGCTAGGGCAAATGCATGGGGTTATGGGGATAGGGCCTGAGTGAGATTGTGGTCGCTGCAGACTCAATGGGCCAGATGTCCTCCTCCTGCACTGTAGTATTCTATGATTCTATGAAAATTAGAAGTTAAGTCACAATTTCAAGCCTTTGAGTCCCCTTGAAGAAGCCATGCTGGACACGATAGGGCAGAAGAAGACAGTGTGGAGTCAAAGCCAGAGGCCTTGTCTATGTTTTGCTTAAAGTCGATTGAGTTCAGTGAATTCACTCTTTAGTTGGTCATCCCTAGGATGTTCCCATGTACAGCAATTCTCCAGTCTCTATTAATGTTTCTGCTGTGATATTTTCTCAGGTGCAACATATAGAAACATAGAAACATAGAAAAACTACAACACGAACAGGCCCTTCGGCCCACAAGTTGTGCCAAACACATCCCTACCTTCTAGACCTACCTAGAACCCTCCATCCTATTAAGCTCCATGTACTCATCCAGGAGTCTCTTAAAATACCCTATTGAGTTCGCCTCCACCACCACTGACGGCAGCCGATTCCACTCGCCCACCACCCTCTGTGTGAAAAACTTACCCCTAACATCTCCCCTGTACCTATCCCCCAGCACCTTAAACCTGTGTCCTCTCGTAGCAACCATTTCCACCCTGGGAAAAAGCCTCTGAGAGTCCACCCGATCTATGCCTCTCAACATCTTATACACCTCTATTAGGTCTCCTCTCATCCTTCGTCTCTCCAAGGAGAAAAGTCCGAGCTCCCTCAGCCTATCCTCATAAGGCATGCCACTCAATCCAGGCAACATCCTTGTAAATCTCCTCTGCACCCTTTCAATCTTTTCCACATCCTTCCTATAGTGAGGCGACCAGAACTGAGCACAGTACTCCAAGTGGGGTCTGACGAGGGTCTTATATAGCTGCATCATTATCTCCGGACTCCAAAACTCAATCCCTCAATTGATAAAGGCCAGCACACCATACGCCTTCTTAACCACCTCCTCCACCTGCGTGGCCGATTTTAGAGTCCTATGGACCCGGACCCCAAGGTCCTTCTGATCCTCTACAGTACTAAGAGTCTTTCCCTTTATATTGTACTCCTTCATCCAATTTGACCTACCAAAATGGACCACGACGCATTGATCTGGGTTGAAGTCCAACTGCCACTTGTCCGCCCAGTGTTGCATCCCATCTATGTCCCTCTGTAACTTCTGACATCCCTCCAGACTATCCACAACCCCACCAACCTTCGTGTCGTCGGCAAACTTACCAACCCATCCTTCCGCTTCCTCATCCAGGTCATTTATGAAAATGACAAACAGCAAGGGTCCCAGAACAGATCCCTGGGGCATACCACTGGTGACCGACCTCCATTTAGAAAAAGACCCATCTATACCCACTCTCTGCCTCCTTTGGGCAAGCCAGTTCTGGATCCATCGGGCAGCAGCCCCTTGGATCCCATGCCCTCTCACTTTTTCTAGAAGCCTTGCATGGGGGACTTTATCAAACGCCTTGCTAAAATCCATATAAACCAGATAAATATGTGCAGCTTTGACATAGAATCATAAAATCCCTACAGTGCAGAAGGAGGCCATTTGGCCCATCTAGCCTGCACCAATTCTCCAACAGAATATATTACCCAGGCCCTCTCCCCCACCCTATACACATAACCCCACACATTACCCATGGTTAATCCATCTAACCTACACATATTTGGACACTAAGGGGCAATTTTACTCTGGCCAATCTACCTAACGTGCACATCTTTGGACTTTGGGAGGAAACCAGAGCACCCAGAGGAAACCCACACAGACATGGGGAAAATGTGCAAACTTCCACACTGATGGTCCACCAAGGCTAGAATCGAACCCGGGTCCCTGGCGCTGTGAGGCAGCAGTGCTAACCACTGTGCCACTGTGTTGCCCTCTGCTTGGGTTTGGAAGGCTGCACAACATGCAGTAGCTGATAACAATCTTGCAGAGGTTTCATGACAAACTGCTCCATGTTCTGTTGAGCCATGTAAAATGCCATTTCTAGGTGTCTGTGTTCGGCTCTATAATGCTCCTGGTAGCTGCATGGGTTTTATTGTCTTCAGGCAGGATTGAAAAAGGCAGTTTTGGATTCACAGAAATCTCTGTATTCTTTCTGCTCCTTCATATAAACCTATTCTTCCTATTACCAAGGAAATACTATTACAGCTTTTTCCATTCTTGGTAGGCTATGACATTGGATGGCCACATGGGAACCATAAATGAACCTCTCCACTTTAGGAATGCTGTATTGCAGCAGAATTGGATGGCTTTGTCAGGCTGGTATTGCTGTTCATTGGAAAGATTTTAAAAAGTCCTTGCTGAAGAACTTAGAGTTATTTGTCTGATGCATCCATGGACAGCAAATTGGCTAATACTTCAGAATTCCCTTGCAGCAGCCTGGGAGAAGCAGGAAGGAAAATTAATAATGGTAGCAATGACTAAGGCAGCTATTGACAGCACTATTTCAAAGCTCAAAGTTGGCTGCAGGTATTCTTGAAGCAGATGACAAGTTTGTGTAAAGGCTTTTCTCTTTAACCTGAGCCTGTGGAAGAATTTCTCTTCCATCATTGCTGACTCTTGTTTGGTAGTACAACAGTGGGCATTACAGCTCCATTGCCACCTGACATTTACAGCATCCCACCTTGGCTGAAATTCTGTAGAAAGTATCATTGAATTGTAACCTTCTAGGTTGGCATTGCATGATGGGGGAGAAAAATACAGTGCATATTTAAAGAATCCCTCCAAACAAGCAATAACCTTGGTTGCCTTTAATGTTCATTTGACGTGCTTGAGCTTCGAGCTGGTTGGGAAAGTGGGAATTTCATAGGCTGGCTCTGTATTGTCAGATTTATATAACACTTAGCTGCCTTTGTGTGTTTGATGCACTAAAATGTACTGTTGGTATAGCACAAGGTCAAGAAACTTGTATGAAGTATGGGGGATCTCACAATGCTCTGGGCCTTGCTTGCCAGTATTCTCTCGAGTCACCAAGACTAAAATAGAATTACAAGCATTTTCTCTAATCGGGTCGCAATGGAGTGGCAAAATGGAACAAGATAAATTTCATCAATGAAAGATTAGTATTTCACTTCGTAGTAAGGCATCATCATAGTTTATTTTCATAGCACTCAGTAAATATGTGAAGTAATTAACTATTTTGGATTTTAAAAAATGCACACCATAGTCATTTGAATGAGATGTTTTAATATAGCGAAAAGTATTTATAGATTGTGATGGTTACTTCTCAACCTTTCTTCAGATTTTAGTCAATATTCAAGATTATTGAACACAGCTATTACTGACCTAGTTCAAATTTCCAACCTTATAACATTATCAATTTCCTTAAAGAATATTCAAAGATAATATCCTAAAATCACCTTTGAGAACTTATCTAAGAACACATCTGCAATTTCAATTCAGAAAGTAAAGCAAAGTAAAATGGAAATGCCAAAGACAATTTCCAGACTCCTTGGCTGTTCCTTTGATCAAGGCAACCATCTTCAATTTCAAACAGTTCTTTCTTTGGAGTTAACCCCCAAAATACAGGAAAGATGGAGGTTAGATTTTGAGATTATATTTTGAGATTTGATTTTTCATTGGAAAATAATAATTATTGAATATTCTTGGACATTATCCTTAAGTCACTTTGCAGAGTATCAGTGAAAGATTACTATTTCACTTTGTAGTAAGGCATCATCATAGTTTATTTTCATAGCACTCAGTAAATACGTGTAAAGTATATAAAGTCCAAAGATGTGCAGGTTAGGTTGATTGGCCATGCTAAATTGCCCCTTAGTGTCAGAGGGATTACAAGGGTAAATACATGGGGTTACAGGTATAGGGCGTGGGTGGGATTGTTGTCATTGTAGACTCGATGGGCCAAATGGCCTCCTTCTGCACTGCAGGGATCCTATGATTCTATGATTTACTTCTGAATCTATATTCCACAGCAAAGTGAAGGTGGCTACATGGCTGGGATTTAATTTGGAGGCAGTGGCCCCACTCCATGGAAGCCCTCCCTTCCTCAGTGAAAAGGTCCCCCCCCACTGATCTGAAAGAATATGGTTCAGGCAATTAGTTGCCTGAAATGATGACTTCTGCCCCCTTAAGACAGGATGCCTCACCTGTAAGAACTGCAGGCTAACCAGAGGACCAGCAGCAACTCAGTGCCAGCATTGCCACCAGGCATGGTGGTCACTGCTAGGACTGCCGCAGTCCCAGACTCAACAACCATCATGGACACCTGAAGTAAAGGTAAGAGAGATGTGGATTGCCAGGGCCAATCAGGTGGTGAATGTCTACCCACCAACAGTAAAATACTAGCGACTGCAGGAAGCGGTCCTTGAGTGGCCATTAATTGAGGGATGAATATCCCATCACCTTCCCTCTGTCATGGCTTTTTACCAGAGGTGGGAAAGGTGGAGAATGGCTGCCCCACCAAGTGGCCAATTAAGGGCCTCTTCCAGCATTTTATTAATGGCGAGTTGGCTCTCACTGCATAGGGACTCTGTCTGATGAAACCTGGTGACCTCCTTGTGATCCTGGGTGGGCTCCTAATTAGATACTTTGTGGCCCATGACGGGGTCTCCCAACAGCAATGGCCACCCCCCGAGCAATGCTCCTGCCTTCACTAATCCACGCACAGTGGCTCAGCTGAGCTATTGGCCCTCAACTTGCCATCAGCTCCTGGAGGCAGGCTTTCATCTTTTAAAAGGATGGGAGGCTCAACCGCAACTAATTAGTTGCCCAACAGCCAAAAAACACAGCCAGGGTTCCCACAGCCCACATAGGCAAGGCCACCCACTCAGCTTGCAGGCCCTAATAACATCTCAGCCAATGTGTGTCCAGCCCAAACTATAAGATGTCCTTCTCTTTGAGGTGTCACACCACTGTTCCTCAGAGGCAGATTGGATCTTGACTTTTCACATAGACCACAATTGATTGTACAGGGGATGTGCTCATTATGTATATATGGCATGTTCCTAAATTGTAATCTGCTGCTGCAACCAAGAGAAATTGCAGCAGTACTACTGCACTACCTGAGGCAGAACTGCAGGGCTGAAGGGGCCACGGTGCACTGGGATCTGAAATATATTTTACTACTGCTCCTTATAAGGGTGTGTACTTTCTTCCTCCAACTCATTACAGGGGCACTTTCTACCTCACAGATTATCTCCAACCCCCTCTCAGATCCTAGTGCACTGTGGCCCCTTCAGCCTTGCTGTAACTGCCTCTGGCAGTGCAGCAATATCACTGCAATTTCCCTTGGTTGCAGCAGCAGGTAACACATCAGGAACATGCCCTACATACATAATGAGCACATCCCCTGGAGAAATAGGCTGGCTTACCAGACTCTACCTCTTCAGTGTAAGTTATATGCGGTGGATGGGGATGTGGTGAGTGATTAAACACTGGCCCAGCGTTGTCTGAACAAAAGGTAACTGTAGATCTCAAGTGGAAATCGCTTGACAGTGATTTCAATCGTAAACTCATAATTTTTCACTTGTTACATTGGTGCCAATTGTCCCCCAGTTATGTTTCACCCTGAGTTAAAGCGGCTGATTTTTTGAGTTGGAGATGTTGGTGGACAGGGGAGCTTGCACAGAAATGAATTGTATAGACTTTATTTTATCTTCTTATTGTTCATTATCTAATGCCTGTTTTCAAACACTTCTGATGTTCTATGTATGTTCATTTATCAACATTTTACAGATAAACACTCAATTTTTCGCAACTGAAGGTACTTACAAAGAACAAAGAACAGTACAGCACAGGAAACAGGCCCTTCGGCCCTCCAAGCCTGTGCCGCTCATTGGTCCAACTAGACCATTCGTTTGTATCCCTCCATTCCCAGACTGCTCATGTGACTATCCAGGTAAGTCTTAAACGATGCCAGCGTGTCTGCCTCCACCACCCTACTTGGCAGTGCATTCCAGGCCCCCAACACTCTCTGTGTAATAAACGTCCCTCTGATATCTGAGTTATACCTCGCCCCTCTCACCTTGAGCCCGTGACCCCTCGTGATCGTCACCTCCGACCTGGGAAAAAGCTTCCCATTGTTCACCCTATCTATACCCTTCATAATTTTGTACACCTCTATTAGGTCTCCCCTCATTCTCCATCTTTCCAGGGAGAACAAGCCCAGTTTACCCAATCTCTCCTCATAGCTAAGACCCTCCATACCAGGCAACATCCTGGTAAACCTTCTCTGCACTCTCTTTAAAGCCTCCACGTCCTTCTGGTAGTGCGGCGACCAGAACTGGATGCAGTACTCCAAATGTGGCCTAACCAGTGTTCTAAACAGCTGCAACATCAGACTCCAGCTTTTATACTCTATACCCCGTCCTATAAAGGTAAGCATACCATACGCCTTCTTCACCACCTTCTCCACCTGTGCTGCCACCTTCAAGGATTTGTGGACTTGCACACCTAGGTCCCTCTGTGTTTCTATACTCTTGATGGCTCTGCCACTTATTGTATAACTCCCCCCACATTAGTTCTTCCAAAATGCATCACTTCGCATTTATGTGGATTAAATTCCATCTGCCATTTCTCCGCCCAATTTTCCAGCCTATCTATATCCTGCTGTATTGTCCGACAATGTTCATCGCTATCCGCAAGTCCAGCCATCTTCGTGTCATCCGCAAACTTACTGATCACACCAGTTACACCTTCTTCCAAATCATTTATATATATCACAAATAGCAGAGGTCCCAGTACAGAGCCCTGCGGAACACCACTGGTCACAGACCTCCAGCTGGAAAAAGACCCTTCGACTGCCATCCTCTGTCTCCTGTGGCCAAGCCAGTTTTCTACCCATCTAGCCACCTCTCCCTGCATCCCATGAGCCTTAACCTTCTTAACCAACCTGCCATGAGGGACTTTGTCAAATGCCTTACTGAAATCCAGATAGACGACACAGGTGTATATGTGGTGCAGACTAACAGGGCTGTCAAATTTGTAACAGTTAAGGCAGAAATTATATTGGGTGATAAGAACACTGCTCACCACCACCTTCTCAAGAGCAATTAGGGATGGGCAATAAATGTTGGCCCAGCCAGCGACACCCACATCATGCGAACGGATAAGTAAAAAAAAAAGTATCATTTTCAGATTACATTTTGTTTTCTGGTGGCCAACTAAACGCAAACATGTTACCAGAATCTGGCAGATGTTTGAACTCTGGCTATGCCAGAAGGATTCTATGCTTTAATTGAAGATCACATGTACCTCCCCACCTGATTGGGACATGGGGACAAATTATTACAATCCGCTCAGTTGTTACAGTGAAGATTGTGTTAACAAGATATGCACAGAATTCACATAATTAGCAGCTTAATTGAACCCATTTGTGACTTGTGGAGAAATGTTGTCCCGGTTGGGACTTGTGTGAAAACTGCTAATCCGGTTGGGACTTGTGTGTCCTCGAAGGTGAAACCTCGGAAGACGTAACCCCGGAATGGGTAACCCCAGAAGGCGAAACCCCAGAAGGCAAAACCCCAGAAGTCGAAATCCCAGAAGGTGTAGCCTCGAAAGGAGATGATAACTTAACTTATAATCAGCTCTGTTTTCATTGGAAGGGAGGGTGTTTACTGCTGTATTAAAGAAGTTATATTTGTTGTTGACATTATGTTTATATCAGCTTATTGTTTTAATAATTTAGCATTGTGAAATTATAGTGCATTTGGATTGTAATCGATGATGTATTTGGATTGTAATGTATTTGGATCAATTGTTTAAATTAAACGAATGTTGGGGAAAAAATTGCAGCCACAGGTAAGAAAGAAAACAAATTGATGACACAAATGGTAAACTGATCACACATATCCCGGTGGCTGGTTGAATGAATTGTGTTTTCCTATTAAAACCGCACATATATGTTGCATTTTTCAATTGAGAATCGGTTAGATATTCAGCAAGCAAGTCTATCAGAACACTCTTGATAAAATGTCAAACACATTTCCTTGATTAGCTTCTGGGCTTAATTGAACTGGTCCCTAAGGATTTTGTTACTGAACTTCCCAAGCATTCTGTCCATATCATATAGAAAATACATTTCTTTCACTTCTGCTGAATATTTTTAAAGAAAATAATCTGTCGATCCTAATGTTGCATTGTTTGTAATAGAACAATTAATAACACATTTTCAAAACTGTTTCTAGTGCACATCTGTACTGTCACAGCTCTCAAAGGAGTCACATCTCAAAGGTTTCTCGGAGGAAATAAATTGTGATTGCCTCAAATAACTGTTATCTGTCAAATTAACCTTACTGATTGTCAAACAGCTCATTGACTGACTGCACCAATCAAAAAGCAACCACTGTTCATTAGACAAGTAAGGAAAGCTAGAAATCAAAAACAGGTTACCACCTGCAACAGTGAAGTGATATTTTCCCCCAAGCTATCATTCACAAACCATTAAAACACGCAGAATAAACCAATCAAATTGCTGAAATATTTTTGCAGCAATTTGTTTGTCAGCTATCTTGTGCCATTAACTGAGATTAAAACCCTAAACTTCAGGCATGAAACTATCTAATAAGGTGTGTTCTCGAAGACTTGCCCTCTATCAGGAATCCAGAATACTTTTGCTGGTATCATACTAATTCTGGCAGCTTTTGGCCCATTTTACATTTAAAGGCTTCCATCTTCTTCTCTGCATCACAACTTACCCATTCTAACCTACAGCTTTTGCATTTTGCTTACATCCCACCAGAACCGATTCTAATATGTTCTCTACACCATCTCCACTGTGCCAACAATTGGCAACCATACCATATTCATAGATGGGGACTGACAGCAACTCTTCATATTTTATAATGTATTCTAAATCATTACATCAGCTGTATTATTTTAGTTCTGCTTATTTAGTTAAGAACTCAAAAATAATGAAAATTCATTTAATCAGAGGGACTAACATCATTGAGCCAGAAGCTTTAGTAACACTAGATTAATTTGCAGGAATATTTGGTAAAGAAGGGAATATGTAAGTTTAACTTTTTCTTCAGCTTTATATATGTCAGTTTTCCATGAAGATCCAATCAATAAGTAGATGGAAAGTTAGGGTAAACAACAGTAATGTGTACGTATATAATTGCTTCACAGAACACTAACCCAAAAGGCAGAAGGGGAAAAAGCAGACTGAACATCAGGAAACAAGAAGGAAATGAAAATTAAGGAGGAGCAAAACCATGGTCAAAGGAGATAGATTTCAAGAGCTGAAAGCATAGAAGGAGGTGTCAAGGTGGAGAGATCATGTGAGAATGTTTCAGGTGATAGAAATATATAATCATGGAAGAGTTCAGAAGAGGCCATTTGGTCTTTCAAGTTTGCCCCATCACTTTGATGCCCCATCTCTTCATTTACACATCCTTTCCCCTTATCACCTGTAATTTATTTATTGGTTAAGTATTTAGCCAATTCCCTTTTGAAAGCTATTGTTATATTTGTAACCTTTCAGGCAGTACATTCAAAATTCATAGAATCATAGAAACCCTACAGTGCAGAAGGAGGCCATTCGGCCCATCGAGTCTGCACCGACCACAATCCCACCCAGGCCCTACCCCCACATATTTACCCGCTAATCCCTGCATTTTAAATTCTGACCACTTTTACATAAAAATTCTTCCTGTTGCCCAGCTTCTTTTGTCAATCACCTTAAATCTGCACTCTCTGGTTATCAACCCTCCAGCCACTGGAAACTTTTTCTCATTGTCTTCTTCATCTAAACTCTTCATGATTTTAAATAGACTGTGGGCCCTGACTACCTTCCAGCGATATAACTGAAGACTTGTGCTCCAGAACTAGCTGCATCTCTAGCCAAGTCTTCCAGCACAGCTACAACATTGGCATCTACCCGGCAATGTGGAAAATTGCCCAGGGTGTCCTGGTCACTAAAAGCCATAAAACTCCAACCTGACCAATTACCACCCAATCAATCTACTCTTGATCATCAGTAAAGTGATGGAAAGTGTCGTCGACAGTGCTATCAAGTGGCACTTACTTAGCAATAACCCACTCACTGATGCTCAGTTTAGGTTCTGCCAGGGTCATTCAGCTCCTAACCACATTACAGCCTTGGTTCAAACATGGATAAAAGAGCAGAACTCAAAAGGTGAGGTGAGAATGACTGTCCTTGACATCAAGGCAGTATTTGATAGCGTGGCATCAAGGATCCCTAGCAAAACTGGAGTCAATGGGAATCGGAGGGAAACTCTGCATTGGTTGGAATCATACCTGACACAAAGGAAGATGGTTGTAGTGGTTGGAGGTCAATCATCGCAGCTCCAGGACATCAATGCAGGAGTTTCTCAGTGTCCTAGGCCCAACCATCTTCAGCTGCTTCATCAATGACCTCCCTTCCATTATAAAGTCTAAAGTTGGGATGTTCACAGATGATTGCACAATGTTCAGCACCATTTGCAACTCCTCAGTTACTGAAGTAGTTCATGTCTAAGTGCAATAAGACCTGAATATCCAGGCTTGAGCTAGCAAGTGAAAAATAACATTCATGTCACACAAGTGCCAGACAATGATCATCTTCAACAAGAGTGAATCCAACCATCTCCCCTTGACATTCAATGGCATTACCATTACTGAATCCCCCACTATCAACATCCTGGAGGTTATCATTGAGATAAAACTAAACTGGACTAGCCACATAAATAATGTGGCTACTAGAGCAGGGCAAGTCACAGAATGGCAAACTTGCAGTGGGTAACTCACCTCCTGACCCCCCAAAGACTGTCCACCATCTACAAGTCAGGAGTGCAATGGAATATTCTCCATTTGCCTGGATGAGTGCAGCTCCAACAACACTCAAGAAGCTCAACACCATCCAGAACACAAGTAGGCTGCTTAATTGGCACTCCATCTACCTCTATTAATATTCACTCCCTTCACCACCGATGCACAGCAGCAGCAGCGTGTACCATCCACAAAATGCACTGCAGCAACTCACCAAGGCTTGTTCTGACAACACGTCCAAACCTGTGACCTTTGCCACCAAGAAATACAAGGGTTGCAGATGCATGGGAGCACCACCATCTGCAAATTCCCCTCCAAGCCACTCACCATCCTGACTTGGAAATATATCACCATTCCTCCACTGTCACTGTCAAAATCCTGGAACTCCTTCCCGAACACACTATGGGTGTACCTATACTCCATGGACTGCAGCGGTTCAAGAAGTCAGCTCAGCACTTTCTGAAGGATAATCTATTGATTCCTAACTGCTCTCTGAAATGGTAGAGAAAGCCTTTCAGTTCAATGGCAATTAGGAATGGGCAATAAATGCTAGCCTAGCCAGCAACGCCCACGTCCCATGAAAAAAATACAAAATGAAACATTTTTAAAAATCTGTTTGTCATAAGAAATCATAGAAACCCTACAGTACAGAAAGAGGCCATTCGGCCCATCGAGTCTGCACCGACCACAATCCCACCCACGCCCTACCCCCATATCCCTACACATTTTACCCACTAATCCCTCTAACCTATGCTTCTCAGGACACTAAGGGGCAATTTTAGCATGGCCAATCAACCTAACCCGCACATCTTTGGACTGTGGGAGGAAACCAGAGCACCCGGAGGAAACCCATGCAGACACGAGGAGAATGTGCAAACTCCACACAGACAGTGACCCAAGCCGGGAATCGAACCCAGGTCCCTGGAGCTGTGAAGCAGCAGTGCTAACCACTGTGCTACCATGCCGCCCAACATCTACAGGACAACATCTTCTCCAATCTATCCATATAACTGTGATCCCTCATTCCTGGAACATTCAAGTCAATCTTTTCTGACCACTCTCCAAAGTCTTCAAGTCCTTCCTAAATATTTGTGCCTAGATTTGGACACAATACTTCAGCTGGGGATAAATTAATGTTTTATCAAGGTTTAGCATAACTTCCTGGTTTTCATACTATACCTTGAATTATAAAACCCTAGATTCCATGGGGCGGGATTTTCCGGCCACTCTCGCCCCAAGACCGGAAAATGCCACCTGAGATCAACGGATCTTTGTGTGGTCTGATTTATGGTGGACAGGATGGGAAAATTCCATCCCATATGTTTTATTAACCTGCTCTACTACGTTCAAAGTTTTGAGCACAAGCATCCCCTGGATTCTTTCTGTTGCACCCATTTTAAAATTATACTATTTGTATGTTGTCTCTTCAATTCTTTGTACCAAAATATATCGCCTCACATTTTTCTGCATCGAGTTTCATTATGCTCATCCATTCCACCAGCCTGCCTGGCTTCTCTTGAAGTTGATTACGATCTTTCTCACTGCTTCCTGTACCCTTAAGTCCAAGTCATTATTGTATCTACTGGCCTTTGTATCTAGAGGACTAGAATAGAAGTCGATAAAAACCATGCTTCAACTAGACAGAGCTCTAGTTTGACAACACCTGGAGTGGTGTGAGCAGTACTGGAGATCGATCCCAGGAATGATGTATCGGCCTTGGTGGGAATGCAGCATAGGTTTTCCAAAGTATGAAATAGGAGCAGGAGTTCACCATAGGGATGGCATAGTGGCACAGCGATTAGCACTGCTGCCTCACAGTACCACAGATCCGGGTTTGATTCCAGCCTTGGGTGACTATGTAAAGTTTGCACATTCTCCCCGTGTCTACATGGGTTTCCTCCAGGTGCTCCGGTTTCCTCCCAAGGTCCAAATATGTGCAGGTTAGGTGGATTGGCCATGCTAGATTGCCCCTTAGTGTCCAAAGATGCGTAAGCTAGAGGGATTAGCAGGATATAGTATGGGTTATAGGTATAAGGTAGGGGGTGAGCCTGAGTAAGACACTCTGTCAGAGAGATGGTGCAGACGTGATGGGCCGAATGGCTTCCTTCTGCACTGTAGTGATTCTATGACTTTATGATATGACCTCTCAAACCTGCACTGACATTTAATAAAAGAATGGCTTCTCAACTTCACTTTCCCACCTGCTCCCAATATCCTTTGATTGCTTGAGAGACCAAGATTCCCTCATTTTCAGCCTCAAATATGTTCATCCATTTGCATCCAAAACTCTCTGAAATGCAAAGTTCCAAAAATTCTCCTTATCTCAATACTAAATGATAGACCCCTTATTCTGAGACTGTGCCTCCAGGTTCTAGATTCCCTGATTTCTCTGCATCTACTCTGTTGAGCCCCTTCAGAATCTCATACATTTCAATTAGATCACCTCTCATTCCTTTTTTAATTTATTCATGAGATATGGGCATTGTTGGCTAGGCACGAGGCTGGCACTTACTGCCCATCCCTAAGCGCCCTTCAGAAAGTGGTGGTGAGCTGCCTTCTTGAACCATTGCATTGAATATAATTCTCCTAAACTTCAGTGAGTATAGATCGAGCGGACAGAGACGCTCATCAAAAAACAAGTCTCTCAGCCCAGGACCCAGTCCAGTGAACCTTCTGCATAACATTTCTAAGGCAAGTATATCCTTCCTTACATATGAATACCAAAACTGTGCACAGTATTCCAGTGAGGTCCATGCTGCTCACTTTGAAGATTAATGAGTTTACAGGATGGCTTGATTCACAACAAGGCATTTGGGTGGCTGAATATTTCAAATAATTTGGGTTGCAAGAGGTACTCACTCCACAACCAGATAGAATTCTAAATAGCAAGTGAATGACCATTAGGAATGCTGAGATGACCAATGCAGAGTAGGAAACCACCAGGAATATGGTGCTCTTAAACTGATATCCAGCATTGAATACCAGTGAGGATCACAACGCCACAATGGAGTTCAGTTCCAAGCTTGGCAATTTGAGGCACAGAAGAGTAGGGTAAAGGGCAGAAATGCAATAGTAATTTTGGATTTGACGGTACTGGGGTACTGGGCGGCACGGTAGCACAGTGGGCGGCACGGTAGCACAGTGGTTAGCACTGCTGCTTCACAGCTCCAGGGTCCCGGGTTCGATTCCCAGCTCGGGTCACTGTCTGTGTGGAGTTTGCACATTCTCCTCGTGTCTGCGTGGGTTTCCTCCGGGTGCTCTGGTTTCCTCCCACAGTCCACAGATCTGCGGGTTAGGCTGATTGGCCAGATTTAAAAAAAAAATTGCCCCTTAGAGTCCTGGGATGCGTAGGTTAGAGGGATTAGTGGGTAAAATATGTGGGGGTAGGGCCTGGGTGGGATTGTGGTCGGTGCAGACTCGATGGGCCGAATGGCCTCCTTCTGCACTGTAGGGTTTCTATGATAGTCAGCAAGACAGGCAGGAATTTCTACTACCATCAACATGAGACCAGTAAATGATATTGCCTCCTTGGTGTCAGGGTAAGGGGTATCATGGTGAGGGTGCTGAGCATTCTGCAAGGGGAAGTGGAAGAGCCAGAAATTGTGGCCCAAATCAAAAAGAATGACATGGGGACAAAGAGATATGAGTTCCTGAAGCCAGAATATAAGGGATTTGGGAGGAAGTGAGTCACTTTCGGGTGGCACGGTGGCACAGTGGTTAGCATTGCTGCCTCACAGTGCCAGGGACATGGGTTCAATTCCGCTCTCGGGTCACTGTCTGTGTGGAGTTTGCACTTTCTCCCCGTGTCTGCGTGGGTTTTCTCCAGGTGCTCTGGTTTTCTCCCACAGTGCAAAGATGTGCGGGTTAGGTTGATTGGCCATGGTAAATTGCCCCTAGTGACAGGGGGATTAGCAGGATAAATGTGTGGAGTTGCGGGAATAGGGCCTGGGTGGGATTGTGGTTGATGCAGACTCGATGGGCTGAATGGCCTCCTTCTGCACTGTAGGGATTCTATGATTCTATTCTAAGTTTAAAAAGTAACCTCTGGATTACTTCCACTGCCATGCAATAGATAGAGTATAAATAAGAGGTATGACTGGTTAATATTTAGAGATATGGTGCAGGAGGGAGGTATTCAGATTGTTGGGACCAGCTCTGAGATAAGAGCAACCTGTTCAAGATGGGGAGGTTACATAGTGGGGACCAACATCATTACTGTTAGGTTAACCAGTCACATGGGGGAGGATTTAAAATAATTGATGTAATATTACAAAGTAGAAACAGACTACTAGAGCTAGAAATAAGACAAGTAACAATTGGCATCATAGAAACTACACTGCAGTCTAAATTATTAATTGTGTTTAATTGTACGCAGGTGGTGAAAATAAAACGGAGATTCACTTGTGCTCCCGTAAATAGTCACAGACTGAAATTGTAGTTGCTGGATCAGGAGGTGTATGTTTATACTGTGTAACTCTTGTAAATAAATGCTTGGAAAAGATTGGCTCCAGTTCTATGCTTCATCAGCTGGCTTTCTGGAATGTAAATAATATTTGTTTTATTAAATATTCGGGTGGTTAACATCTCCTATTTTCACGACTTTATAATTTGGGCATTTCTCAGTAACTTCTTCATAAATCTGCTCTCTTTCCCATCATTCTTTTGTCCCAGATTACTCACATGTCGCAGGTGGAGCATAGGACTGGTGTGACCGACATTACCCCATTACCCTCGACTAGTTAATTGATTAAAATTTTAATTTAATTTGTGTGAACTCTCTTTTGTTGAAGTAATAACTAAATTGGTCAATCAACCAAGTTAATTATTCACTAAACTGTCTCAGTTAGTGCCCACAATAGTAAGAACTAATTAGAACTAAATATAATCTAAATCTTGTCTAAACCACTATTCTATTCAGTCCCACTGAACTGAAATATTAAAGAAATGAAGGGGTTAAAAAGATACTGCCCCTGAACAAAACTCACCAATCAGAGGCCGCTCCCAGGTCTGAACCTGTGACGGAGAGTACGATTCCCTGATGGCCGGTCTCTCCACCGATTTCCTGGCTGCTCCTGGGGCTCCTTTAAAGGTAAGTTCTCAAGAGAGACTAGGGTGAGATTAAAATAGATTAAATGGAAGGACTAGAAAGGCTGCCAGGATTTAAAGTGGATAAGTCACCTGGTCCAGATGGGATGTAACATAGAAAGTTGAGTGAAGTAAGAATAGAAATTGTGGAGGTGCTGACTGCAATTTCCCAATCCTGTTCAGATACAGGGCATTGCCAAAAAAAACTGAATGATTGATAACATTCAAAAATAATGAGAAGGCTAAACCTGGCCCATTACATCCCAGTCAAATCAACATTGGGGGCAGACAAGCATTTAGAAACAATGGCCGCAATTGTCCCATCACGACCTGCAACTTTTCTGTTGGGTCGTGGTGGGAGATGCGCGTCGCCGGCCTTGAACAGGGATTTGCACATGCGCCAGGAACGCACCTGGAGCCGGAGAACAGTTGTCATTAGACCACACTGGGGAAATCGGCAGGAAGACAGAGAACTTTCACGTCCTGATTGAATTTCCCACCCCGCCAGGAGTACTTCATTCCAGCAGGGTTCAGACTAGCTCCCCATGTTTGAGGAACAAGCGGGAGACCCCGCCAAAATGAAGGGGGGGGGGCAATCGGGGCCCCCCAGGGGGATGGTGCCCTCTGAACATGGGCACCCTGGCAGTGCCAGCCAGTGCCCCCAGCACTGCCCAAGGGGAAAAGTTCCCATGCCCAGGGGGCACCTTGGCACTGCCCACCGGGCATCAGGCAGTGCCAAGGGGTTGGGGCCTATTGTGGGCAGGGTCTAGGGGCAATCGGTGGGGGTGGAGGTCCCGCTGCCGCTCTGCATGGCAATCAGTCCGGGATGGAGGGAGGGCAGCGATTGAGGCGGGCTGGGGGGCAGGGGGATGGCCTGGGGGACAGAGTTGCCTACGGGGGGGGAGTGGTCTGACCCTGGGGGGGGAGTGAACGGGGGGGGGGTCTGCTGGGGTGAGGGGGGTGGGGGGATCGCCACTGTTGGGGTGTGTGGGCTGTGCATCGGGGCGCTCTGGGATGGGGGGCCTGGGAATTGTTGTTCGGGCCGTGATCGGGCCATGGGGGGGCTTGAGGGGCAGCACTGCGGGTGTCCTGAGCTGGCCAGCGATCAAGCTGGCCAGCAAATGGGGAATCTGACAGATCACGACCGCTGCGCATGCGCAGAGTTCCCGAGCTGTCAGACCCAGCGCAAATAGGCTCCACCCTGCTGAGCTTTTAATAATATTCACAACTGGGACCTCTGCAGTGCACAGTGTGAGGAGATTCAGGTGAGAAGATGAACTGACAAAAAAGTCGGGATTTAGAACAGTATTCCTGCGAATTAGGAGAATCGCCCCCAATAATTCAGGTGAAAACTAAGAATCAGATTGAACAAGCAAGAATAAAAGAGAGCCAGCATGGATTTATTCAATGTAAATCATGTTTGATTAACATGGTTGAGATCTTTGATGGGGTACAGAAAGGATGGATGAGGACAGTACAGCTGACTATGCTCAAAATGCATTTGATAAAGCAACGCGTAAAGAGGTTTGTTTTCAGCCCTGAAGTCCATTGTGAAAAGGGACAGTTAGACACAAAATTGGTTAAGAGATAGAAAACAGAGAGTTGTAGTGAATGAAACTCTTAACTTTAAATTTGTGGCAAATAGCCACTTTTCTGACTGGAAAGATGTATAAATTGGAGCGACCCAATGTTCAGTAATAGGACCACTGCTCTTTTTGATTCCAATTTAATGACTTGGAATTGGGTCTACAAGGCACATTTTCAAAATATGTAGATAGCATGAAACTTGGAAGTGCAGTATATTTTGAAAAAAAAAACTACCAGCAGACCAAGAAGACACAGTCAGGCTGCTGGAATGGGTGAACACAGGGAAGATGAAACATAGTGCAGAAAAGTGTAAACTCATCCCTTTTGGTAGGAAGAATGATGAAAGATAATGGTCCGGATGTTGTGGTAGCAATGATGGTGAAAATCTGTATTCACAATCACTCGTCCACTGAAACCAATAACAATGTCAGGACTCTGCACATATGCAGTTAAATATGGAAATCCAGAAGTTGCTGTCAGTGATCCTACACTTTTCCTGACAGTGTTCAGTTGGGGAAGGCCAGCATGCATTCAATTGAAAATCTGTGAACTGTTGAGAGCTTCCATTAGTACACTCTGAAGGCTGATTTTCACAGAGTCAGGAAAGTTCTTGAAGCCCTGAAAAATGGTGGGATGGACCCAGATGCGGAAGTTACACCCCCATTTCTGATAGATCCCATTTTTGCTGGTGCGGTAAAGTGTGGGGAATGATTCACACCCAAATTCAGCAGGGCCATTTAAAATGAGGTCTGATTTTAAATAGAATCCATTTCTCTATTCCAAGTCCCTCAGTTTGGGAAACATGGTTTTATGGAGGAGGCATAAACACTCTGGAAGAGCAGATAAAGTCTCTTTAAATGCCATAATCTAAATTGATTTAAATCCCCAGCATTTAATAAAAACAGGCTGAAACTTTTTATTTTAAAAAGCAGACACACTCTGCGGTCGTGCATTGATTGACAAGCCATCTGGTGTCATTTCGGAAAAAAACCCATTAACATCCGTTCCAGTGAACATAGAACATAGAACAGTACAGCACAGAACAGGCCCTTCGGCCCACGATGTTGTGCCGAGCTTTATCTGAAACCAAGATCAAGCTATCCCACTCCCTATCATCCTGGTGTGCTCCATATGCCTATCCAATAACCGCTTAAATGTTCCAAAAGTGTCTGACTCCACTATCACTGCAGGCAGTCCATTCCACACCCCAACCACTCTCTGCGTAAAGAACCTACCTCTGATATCCTTCCTGTATCTCCCACCACGAACCCTATAGTTATGCCCCCTTGTAATAGCTCCATCCACCCGAGGAAATAGTCTTTGAACGTTCACTCTATCTATCCCCTTCATCATTTTATAAACCTCTATTAAGTCTCCCCTCAGCCTCCTCCGCTCCAGAGAGAACAGCCCTAGCTCCGTTCCTCATAAGACCTACCCTCCAAACCAGGCAGCATCCTGGTAAATCTCCTCTGCACTCTTTCCAGCGCTTCCACATCCTTCTTATAGTGAGGTGACCAGAACTGCACACAATATTCCAAATGTGGTCTCACCAAGGTCCTGTACAGTTGCAGCATAACCCCACGGCTCTTAAACTCCAACCCCCGTTAATAAAAGCTAACACACTATAGGCCTTCTTCACAGCTCTATCCACTTGAGTGGCAACCTTTAGAGATCTGTGGATATGGACCCCAAGATCTCTCTGTTCCTCCACAGTCTTCAGAACCCTACCTTTGACCCTGTAATCCACATTTAAATTAGTCCTACCAAAATGAATCACCTCACATTTATCAGGGTTAAACTCCATTTGCCATTTTTCAGCCCAGCTTTGCATCCTATCTATGTCTCTTTGCAGCCTACAACAGCCCTCCACCTCATCCACTACTCCACCAATCTTGGTGTCATCAGCAAATTTACTGATCCACCCTTCAGCCCCATCCTCTAAGCCATTAATAAAAATCACAAAGAGCAGAGGACCAAGCACTGATCCCTGCGGCACTCCGCTAGCAACCTGCCTCCATTCCGAAAATCTTCCATCCACCACCACCCTCTGTCTTCGATCAGACAGCCAGTTACTTATCCAATCGGCCAACTTTCCCTCTATCCCACACCTCCTCACTTTCATCATAAGCCGACCATGGGGGACCTTATCAAACGCCTTACTAAAATCCATGTATATGACATCAACTGCCCTACCTTCATCAACACACTTAGTTACCTCCTCAAAAAATTCTATCAAATTTGTGAGGCACAACTTGCCCTTCATGAATCCGTGCTGACTATCCCGGATTAATCTGCATCTTTCTAAATGGTCGTAAATCCCATCTCTAAGGACCCTTTCCATCAATTTACCAACCACCGAAGACAGACTAACCGGTCTATAATTACCAGGGTCATTTCTATTCCTTTTCTTAAACAGAGGAACAACATTCGCCACTCTCCAGTCCTCTGGCACCATCCCCGTGGACAGCGAGGACCCAAAGATCAATGCCAAAGGCTCTGCAATCTCATCCCTTGCCTCCCAAAGAATCCTAGGATACATTTCATCAGGCCCAGGGGACTTATCGACCTGCAGTTTATTCAAAACTGCCAGGACATCGTCCCTCCGAACATCTATTTCCTCCAGCCTATTAGCCTGTAACACCTTCTCTTCCTCAAAAACATGGCCCCTCTCCTTGGTGAACACTGACGAAAAGTATTCATTCATCACCTCGCCTATCTCTACTGACTCCATACACAAGTTCCCACTACTGTCTTGACCGGCCCTAACCTCACCCTGGTCATTCTTTTATTCCTCACATAAGAGTAAAAAGCCTTGGGGTTTTCCTTGATCCGACCCGCCCAGGACTTCTCGTGTCCCCTTCTAGCTCTCCTAAGCCCCTTTTTCAGCTCATTCCTTGCTAACTTGTAACCCTCAATTGAGCCATCTGAACCTTGTTTCCTCATCCCTACATAAGCTTCCCTCTTCCTTTTCACAAGACATTCCACCTCTTTCGTGAAACATGGTTCCCTCACTCGGCCATTTCCTCCCTGCCTGACAGGGACATACCTATCAAGGACACCCAGTATTTGTTCCTTGAAAAAGTTCCACTTTTCATTAGTTCCTTTCTCTGACAGTTTCTGTTCCCAACGTATGCCCCCTAATTCTTGCCTAATCGCATCATAATTACCTCTCCCCCAATTGTAAACCTTGCCCTGCCGTACGGCCCTATCCCTCTCCATTGCAATAACAAAAGACACCGAACTGTGGTCACTATCTCCAAAGTGCTCTCCCACAACCAAATCTAACACTTGGCCCAGTTCATTTCCCAGTACCAAATGCAATGTGGCCTCACCTCTTGTCGGCCTATCCACATATTGTGTCAGGAAACCCTCCTGCACACACTGCACAAAAACCGCCCCATCCGAACTATTTGACCTACAAAGGTTCCAATCAATATTTGGAAAGTTAAAGTCCCCCATGACAACTACCCTGTGACCCCCACACATATCCATAATCTGCTTAGCAATTTCTTCCTCCACATCTCTATTACTATTTGGGGGCCTAGAGTAAACTCCTAACAACGTGACCGCTCCTTTCCTATTTCTAACCTCAGCCCATATTACCTCAGTGTGCAGATCCCCCTCGAAGTGCCTTTCCGCAGCCGTTTAACTATCCTTGATTAACAATGCCACTCCTCCACCTCTTTTACCAGCTTCCCTACACTTACTGAAACATCTATACCCCGGAACGTCCAACAACCATTCCTGTCCTTGTTCTACCCACGTCTCCGTAATGGCCACAACATCGTAGTCCCAAGAACCAATCCACGCCCCAAGTTCATCTACCTTGTTCCGGATGCTCCTTGCATTGAAGTAGACACACTTCAACCCACCTTCCTGTCTACCGGTACCCACCCTTGACCCTGATACCTTCCCCAATACCTCACCACCCTCACTGACTTCTGGACTACAACTCCTTTTCCCACTCCCCTGACAAATTAGTTTAAACCCCCCTGAAGAGCCGTAACAAATTTCCCTCCCAGGATATTGGTGCCCCTCTGGTTCAGGTGCACCCCGTCCTGTTTGTACAGGTCCCACCTTCTCCAGAATGTGTTCCAATTATCCACGTATCTGAAACCCTCCCTCCTACACCATCCCTGCAACCACATGTTTAACTGCACTCTCTCCCTGTTCCTCAACTCGCTATAACGTGGCACCGGCAACATACCAGAGATGACCACATGTTTTGTCTTGGCTCTCAGCTTCCAGCCCAGCTCCAGAAATTCCTGCTTTAAATCCCCATCCCTTCTCTTACCTATGTCATTGATACCAATGTGTACCACGACTTGTGACTGTTTCCGCTCCCCCTTCAGAATCCGGAAAACACGGTCTGAGACGTCACGGATCTTGGCATCCGGTAGGCAACATACCATCCGTGAGTCTCTTTTGCTGCCACAGAACCTCCTATCTATCCCTCTAACTAACGAGTCCCCAATAACTATTGCCCTCCCGCTCTGCCCCTTACCCTCCCGAGCCACAGAGACGGACACAGTGCTGGAGATCCTCTCACTGCTGCTCACCACTGGTATGTCATCCCCCTCAACCGTATCCAAAGCAGAATACTTGTTGCTAAGGGGAACGACCACCGGGGATCCCTGCACGGACTGCTTCCTCCCAGCCTCTCTCACCATCACCCATCTGTTTTCATTCCTCGGAGTAACTGTATCCCTGAAGCTTCTGTCTATGGCCACCTCTGCGTCTCTAATGATCCTAAGTTCATCCAACTCCAGCTCCAGTTCCCTAACACGGTTTTGGAGGAACTGCAGATGGGTGCACTTCCCACAGATGTAATCAGCAAGGACACTGTCGTCGTCCCTCACCTCAAACATAGTGCAAGAGGAACATAGCACTGCCTGCACACCCATCCCTTCTAGAAACCTTGCCAGTACCAGGTAGAAAGTGCAAAAATGAATTAAACTCACCTCTGCTCGCCCTTTCTGCCTAAGCCCTGTGAGCCAAAGCCTTATAGCTCACACTCTGCTTCCCACTCACTCCACTGCCCGCTCCCGACACTGCCCGCTGTATACTGCAGCCTACCTTTCATACTTCGCGCGCTTAAAAAACCCTTCCCAGACTCCTTAGCAGCCCACTTCCAGTTTTCACTTTAAACTTAAAATACTACTACAAAAGTAAAGGCCAAAAAAAAACACACACTAGCTGACTAATTAAATAAATAAACAATTCAATCAATCTCTCACCAGCACTGCTGCCTCCAATCACTCCCTCTCAGCTTGCTCCAGTGGAACAATGAGGGGGAACCTCCCAGGTAACTGACTTTTAAAGTTAAAATAAAAACCCTTCCCAGACTCCTTAGCAGCCCACTTCCAGTTTTCACTTTAAACTTAAAATACTACTACAAAAGTAAAGGCCAAAAAAAAAAACCACACACTAGCTGACTAATTAAATAAATAAACAATTCAATCAATCTCTCACCAGCACTGCTGCCTCCAGTGGTTTCATTAAACTTCATTGCTGGTATTTCCCAAAGGTTGCTGACCAGCCACAGGTCCTTTAAATATCCTCGCAAAACATATCTTTCTGGATAGTTTTTGTCATCATTTACTCATCTCTACCTCCAAGGCTTGCATCCCTTTCCCTGCCAACTTTCATTTGTGAAATCCCTTGGGAGATTATTCAAATATGAAAGAAAATGAAGAAAATATTTGAGTTGGACATTAAGTGCACCATTCAACAATTTCTTCCATGTACCCCTTAAACATGTTTGACATAACCCACGGATACATTGGCCCAGATTTTTGCTATCAGGCTCTCCAATGGCGAAAATTTCTGGAAATGGCCAAAGATTCTAAGATACTGTCCTGAAATCAATATTTCCCATTTTCATGGTGGCTAGACGGAGTTGGGCCGGGGTTCACACATGCATAATTCATGGAAGCAGATGGTCATTTAAATCACTGCCTCCACTGAGGTAGGAATTTGCTACACCAAGAGTATAGAACACAGTGTGCAGATTAGACCAGGTGAAAACAGGATTCAGCTTAGCGGATTTGTTTGGACAGTCAGGGTATCCTTTTAGAGAGGTAAAGTATCCCTTTGGATATGGTCCCAGGACACTTTTGAGAGAAGTAAGGCACACTTTGGAAGAGGTAAGTCACCATTTAGGAGAGATAAGACACATGTTGGAATTGTTAAAATTAAACATGATTATGCACTTTTTATGCACAAACATATTGGAACTGTCAAGCTATCAAAGAACGATTCAGCTCTCAAAGAACTATCAAGAAACTGTCTTATTCTCAAGGAATTGTCAGTGAACTGCTCAGCTGTCAATGAACTGTCAAGAAATATCAGTGCTGCAATGGAAGTATCAAAGCTGTCAAAGGTCCAGGTGTCAAGTGGTTAGCTGAGTTGACATAGAAGGGAAAGGGAAAGGGTGATGGGCAGTTGGCATAGGTTGACATAGTGTGTATGGGGGCCATAAGGTATTGCGTGGGAGTGGGAGTTGACATAGGCTGGCATGGATGGAGCATTGGGGGTATTTCAAGCTTCAGCCTGGTTTTTTATTAAGTGCTGAGGATTTAAATCAATTCAGATTATGACACTGAGAGACTTTATCTGCTCTTTAAGGGTGTTTATGTCTCCTCCATAAAACCATGGATGAAGCATAGGAGGTGAGGTTTGAGGGCTGCAGGGATAGTTTTTGTTTTATTCTTTTATTTGTTTAAACAGCTGTAACACAGAGGCAGGCCTTCCACCCAAGCTATCTCAGCATCCAGCAGCCTCCATCTTCATTCCAGGGTCACCTGATCTCATGCCTCCTATTTAAAGGTTGGGTTCTCAAGAACTGGTAAATCTCCCAATTCTGTGCACCTGACCCAGGTACAGAAATCTGGGCCATTTACCATGGACAAGGGCAGCAGATTCATGGAAATATCATCACCTGCAAGGTCCCCTCGAAGCACACACCACCCTGACAGCACTGTACGTGCACATACACCTACTGACGGCAGCGGTTTAAGAAGGCAGCTCACCACCACATTCTCAAGGGCAACTAGGGATGGGCAATAAATACTGGCTTTGTTAACATCTCATGAAGGAATTAAAAAACACAGTTTGGGAATTGCTATTTCAGTGGACAGCACTGAGGTGGGATTCACATATGATGAGTTAATGGACACTTAGTCGACTGCAGCCAGGGCAGGGAAAAACAGACAAGGGTACCAGCTCCCCAGGGGCTGAGGTTGCACACAAATGCTGCTATAGAGGCCTGAGATGAGGATTTCAATAGACTCTTGGCAGGAACAAACTGGTAACCAATGAACACAGAAATACTCAGTGGATTAGTAGGATCAACAGAGAACATGTGGTCACCCTCAAGGAACATGAAGGAATCTGGCTCCAACCTGATACAGGGCTTTGTGCAGCGCTTGGGTCCACTCCAAGGGGAACGCTTGCAAACCCAACATTGATGCAGCATCTGATGGCTGTGATTAATTGGCTGGCTGGCCTACTGTTGGCTCATTAAGAGTTGGCCTGCTGTAAAATCGCCAAGTTGTTCAAACTGCCAGCAAGTGTGCATTTGAGACCTGCTTTGCAGTCTCATGACGGGGTCCTGAAGCCTGAGCAAAAACTCAGCACAAAGTACTCATTAAAACTTTGTCCATTTCTTTTGCTTCCAGACAAATTATCTCTTTGGTCTCTTTGGACCCATTGTTTCCATAGTTATCCTGTTGCTCTTTGTGCATATATATACGTATGTATGTATATGTATGGGGCGGCACGGTAGCACAGTGGTTAGCACTGCTGCTTCACAGCTCCAGGGACCTGGGTTCGATTCCCGGCTCGGGTCACTGTCTGTGTGGAATTTGCACATTCTCCTTGTGTCTGCGTGGGTTTCCTCCAGGTGCTCCGGTTTCCTCCCACAGTCCAAAGGTGTGCGGGTAAGGTTGATTGGCCATGTTAAAATTGCCCTTAGTGTCCTGAGATGCGTAGGTTAGAGGGATTAGTGGATAAATATGTGGGGATATGGGGGTAGGGTTTGGGTGGGATTGTGGTCGGTGCAGACTCGATGGGCCGAATGGCCTCTTTCTGTACTGTAGGGATTCTATGATTCTATGAAAACATCATTGGGGTTTCCTTGACTTTACTTACCAATATCACTTCATAACCTCTCTTTACTTTCCTAATATTCTTTTTCCTTCCTATTGCACTTTCTATATTCATCTAGATTTACTGTAGCATTGGGCTCTTAGCAGCTGACAGAAGCTTTCTGTCATGTTTACTATGTATGCCATGGGGTGGTGGATGGGGGTTGGTCTAGATTTGTCAGTCTCACCTTTTTTTCTTTGTGGGAACATATTACTTCTGAACCATTTTTACTTCCTCCTTGAACACCTCCTACTACTTTGACCATGAGAGTGGGATTTTATAGACCTGCTCTTCCCGAAACCGTAAAATCTCACCCGAGATCAGTGGGCCTTCCCATTGTCAGCTCCTCACCCCCTCCGATGCCCGAGGAGGGCGGGGCAGTAAACTTTCAGCCTGACATACCTTCAAGTAGCTGTTTTCTGTCTACTTCTGCCACATCACATCTCAGCATAGTCAATTTCCCAATGTAAAACTTTTACTCTTGGTTCATTTTCATTCTTTTCCATAACTACTCCAAATCTAACTGAATTTCAATCACCACCGCTAAACTGCTCACCTGCTGATACCACTTCCCTTTCGCCAAATTTATTCCTAAAACTAACTCCCCTCTTTTGCTGGATTTCCTCAATACCGGCTTAAAGGAGTTCTCCTGAAAAATTTTGTATGCTTTGAACCTTTTGCACTGAGTTTATCCCAGTTGATATTCAGGCAGTTGAACTCCTCTTCCATTCCTTTGCTAATGTTTCTGCACTTCTCAGCAATTTGACTACGTATTTGCTCTTCTATCTCCCTCTGACAGTTTAGGTGGGGGTCTGTTATGGCCAGGATAGTCTGATCTCTCTTCTCACTGTCCTCCGTAAACAGAAAGTTGTTTTGATTTCCCCCTTTATAAGCGGTGTTGTATTTCCCAACACCTCAGTTTTGGTGTGATCCAATTTCAATTAATAACCCCACAGCAAACTCGAGATAGGGTAAATTCAAAGGAGTATTTCATTTACAAACACTCAAGCATGAGAGGAGGGTAACAATGCAGCCTCCTTTTTCAAGCATTCCATAGAACCATAGAACCATAGAAAATTACAGCTCAGAAACAGGCCTTTTGGCCCTTCTTGTCTGTGCCGAACCATTTTTTGCCTAGTCCCACTGACCTGCACTTGGACCATATCCCTCCACACCCCTCTCATCCATGAACCCGTCCAAGTTTCTCTTAAATATTAAAAGTGACCCCACATTTACCACTTTATCCGGCAGCTCATTCCACACTCCCACCACTCTCTGCGTGAAGAAGCCCCCCCTAATATTCCCTTTAAACTTTTCTCCTTTCACCCTTAACCCATGCCCTCTGGTTTTTTTCTCCCCTAGCCTCAGCGGAAAAAGCCTGCTTGCATTCACTCTATCTATACCCATCAAAATCTTATACACCTCTATCAAATCTCCCCTCAATCTTCTACGCTCCAGGGAATAAAGTCCCAACCTATTCAATCTCTCTCTGTAACTCAGCTTCTCAAGTCCCGGCAACATCCTTGTGAACCTTCTCTGCACTCTTTCAACCTTATTTACATCCTTCCTGTAACTAGGTGACCAAAACTGTACACAATACTCCAAATTCGGCTTCACCAATGCCTTATATAACCTTACCATAACACTCCAACTTTTATACTCGATACTCCGATTTATAAAGGCCAATGTACCAAAGGCACTCTTTACAACCCTATCCACCTGTGACGTCACTTTTAGGGAATTCTGTACCTGTATTCCCAGATCCCTCTGTTCAACTACACTCTTCAGAGTCCTACCATTTACCCTGTATATTCTACTTTGGTTTGTCCTTCCAAAGTGCAATATCTCACACTTGTCTGCGTTAAATTCCATTTGCCATTTTTCAGCCCATTTTTCTAGTTGGTCCAAATCCCTCTGCAAGCTTTGAAAACCTTCCTCACTGTCCACTACACCTCCAATCTTTGTATCATCAGCAAACTTGCTGATCCAATTTACCACATTATCATCCAGATCATTGATATAGATGACAAACAACAATGGACCCAACACCGATCCCTGCGGCACACCACTAGTCACAGGCCTCCACTCAGAGAAGCAATCCTCCACAACCACTCTCTGGCTTCTTCCATTGAGCCAGTGCCTAATCCAATTTACTACCTCCCCATGTATACCTAGCGACTGAACCTTCCTAACTAACCTCCCATGAGGGACCTTGTCAAAGGCCTTGCTGAAATCCAGGTAGACAACATCCACCGCCTTCCCTTCATCCACTTTCCTGGTAACCTCCTCGAACAACTCTAATAGATTGGTTAAACATGACCTACCACGCACAAAGCCATGTTGACTCTCCCTAATAAGTCCCTGTCTATCCAAATATTTGTAGATCCTATCCCTTATCACACCTTCTAATAACTTGCCCACCACCGACGTCAAACTCAATAAAAGAAGAGGGAATAGTGATAGGACGTTTTACAGAACAAAGACCACGGAATAAATAATTATTGTTTCACGTGAGTCCAGAGTCCAGAATCAAAGTCTAATGGTGTATACGTTCACAAAGCTTGGCAGGTTGAAGACTGATGCTGGATAATTCACTTTTTCAGTCGAGCTGATTTCCATGATGGGATTATCATGTAGAGATGAATTTGACTTGTAGGTACTGGTACAGAAGTTCAGAAGTTCTAGCATTCACCTTGACTAAGCTCTTGTTCTGGGTTAGTGTTTGCTAGATGGAAGATGGCATATTAGTTGGCAGTACAGCAAGACAGTGTTGCAGGTTCCTCCAGCTAGGGGTCATGTCCCATGACACCCAGCTGTCCAATTTGGCTTTGACTAAGGATGTATTTTCCTTTGTCTGAATTCTTCAGATGGTTAATGTTTGAATTTGAAAGGAAATGTGCAGGATCCTTTGTCCTAGCAGACTGGTAGTCTCCATTGGTCAAACCTGACCTAGGAACTGGTCTTCATATAGTTTCCTTTGAATTCAGTGTCTGCCACTCACAAGGTCATTAGCAACGCTTCAGAACTAATAAGGCACAAATTCCTTTAACATTGCTAGATGAGTTCCTATTGTGCAAGGTTACAGGTAAACATAGCTTCAGCCTTTTAGAAGTCTTTTGAAATCCAGCTTTTAAAATTTTAAGAAGTAGCCATATTAATTTATACTTCATAAAAATATAGGGTGTAATTTCACAACCTCATCGTGCCCATTTTTCGGTGAGATTATGTTGTAAAATTGGAAGTGAGCTGACTAGCGGGAAAAGAGCTCATTTTTGCACCAATTCCCACCTTACCAAAAAAAATTGGCATGATCGGGATCTCGTCCAAAACAGGCAAAACGTCAATTTGCATTTTTTTGCATTCATCACAATGTCATTAATGAGCTTCACTCCCAATCATCCCAGCTCACCTGCCTTAACCACCTCGTTCACTGCAGCTGCAACCGGCGAGCAAAATACCTCCTCTATAAAAATCATGTTCAGGTGCTGGAGCAGTGAGGGTGAGTGAGGAGGTAGGTCTCTGGTTCCAAATGGCTCTGTGCTGCAGAGGTAGGATGGATTCATGGTGGCCATGTTATATTTCGGGTCGGGGAGGGCCTGCGTGTGTGTTGGGGGGTGGGGGGCTGTTGTTGCTCACAGGGTCTGACTTTGGCCTCTCCGTGCTGACCCAGGTCTGAGCGCTGACCTTGGGTATTAGCGCTGACTCTGGGTCCTAGCAGCAGCAAGCAATGTTGGTGGATGGGCTGGAAAGTCTCAGAATTCGCAGCACTGCAGCCTCAGGACTTGTAAAACAGCGCTGTTTCAGGCCACTCCTGCATAGGTTCTGGGTGGGTGTGGGGAGGTCTGTGTTGCCTTTTGGGGGGATGGGAGGTGGGGAAATTGGGGAGTGTGTGTGGCTTGTCTGGGGAATTAGGGAGTGTCTGTTGTTGGGCTGGGGTGTGAGCAGAGTTCTCCAACATTTCTATCTCTCTCTCCCCATGCCCCAACACCACCCCCACCCCCCATAACCCTCCTCACCTCTCCAGATTGAAAATGGCTTAAACAGTGCAACCCATTGTGCTTGCTGATTTATGGGCAGAGGAGGCCCAGGCCATACCACTCGCAGGAGGAGAGGGAGATGGCCGCCGGAGGAAGGATGTGGCTGCCAATTGCCCCTAGTTGGGAGGCATGATAAGGAGGGAGCGGAGACCCTGACAGTTCCACATGCGAGTGTCCTTTGAGCAACTGTCGGACATTGCGTGCTGCCAATGGCTCCTGCTCTGAAAGGAGACAGTGCAACACCTGTGCCATTTGTTGCAGGACCTGGCACCTCAGGGCACAAGGAGGCACCCACTCCCGGTGGCTGTGAAAGTGATGGCTGCCTTAAACCTTTACATCACCATAGGAGACCTTTGTGGCAGTTCCCAATCATCCGTCCACCAGTGCGTGAAGGAGGTCACGAATGCCCTATATGCCCAGGCTGGCTAGAATATAAAATTTGACCTGGGCCAGTCTCTGAGAGTCTCTGGGATGGTGAGTTGCGAGTTGGAAACTGACGCCAAACTGGTGCCGACCTCAGAGGTCCCTTCATCCGCTTCCTCCGAGGAGTCTTCTGATCTATCAGCAGAGGATGGATGGGAGCAGCGGCCGAGTGTGGGGCGGCGGGAGGGGGGGGCGCGCAGTGATGCCAGATGGGCGCAGCGCATCTGGGTCCCTTCCTGCAACACGGGACACAAGTGCAAGGGAGGGACAAGAATCTGGGCTGCATGCAACTTACTTTAGATATCTCAAACAAGTGGAGGATTGGCAAGTGTTCACTTCTGTGCTCCAGCCCAACCATGCTGTCGCTAATAGTCCTGCAACCCCTCCTCTTCCGCACCCTTTTTGCTTCATTTGATTCTCCTTTGAGCATATCTTCCATCCTCACAGCTCTGATTGTTTCGTTAACCAATATTGTGACCCCCCCTTCTTTATTATTCCCTTCCCCATCCCCTCTGAAAACCCTGTAAGCTGGAATATTGAGCTATTATTCCGACCTGTCTTTAAGCATTTTTTCAGTAATAGCTATAATGTTATACTTCCATGTGTCTATCAGTGTCCTCAGCCCTATTCGCAATTGCATTGAAGTGACTCATCATCAACCAACTCCGTTGTTGAATTTTTCTAGCTTCGGGTTCCTTGACTTTCATTATTCAGTGACTAATTTTCTCCCTTCCATTTCCAGATTGCTGCTCTCCCTTCTGAATCTACTCTCAGATTCCCATTGCAATGCCAAGCGAATTTAATCCCGTCCTCCCCTATCACACTAACAAATCTCCCAGTAAAGCATTAGGTCCTGGCTTTGTTGGCATGCAACATGATCAGCTTATATAGATCCCAACTCCCCCAAAGAAAGTTCCAGTGGCCCAGGAATCTAAAGCCCTCCCTCTTGCATCTCTCCAGAAATGCAACCTAACCTCCTATTTATGTATTCACTAATGCATGATACTGTCTGTGAATCAGAGATTAATGTTTCTGAGGTTCTTTTAGAAACATAGATACATAGAAAACTACAGCACAAAACAGGCCCTTCGGCCCCACAAGTTGTGCCGAACATATCCCTACCTTTTAGGCCTACCTATAACCCTCCATCCTATTAAGCCCCATGTACTCATCCAGGAGTCTCTTAAAAGACCCTATTGAGTTTGCCTCCACCACCACTGACGGCAGCCGATTCCACTCGCCCACCACCCTCTGTGTGAAAAACTTCCCCCTAACATTTCCCCTGTACCTACACCCCAGCACCTTAAACCTATGTCCTCTCGTAGCAGCCATTTCCACCCTGGGAAAAAGCCTCTGAGAGTCCACCCGATCTATGCCTCTCAACATCTTATATACCTCTATTAGGTCTCCTTTCATCCTACGTCTCTCCAAGGAGAAAAGACCGACCTCCCTCAGCCTATCCTCATAAGGCATGCCACTCAATCCAGGCAACATCCTTGTAAATCTCCTCTGCACCCTTTCAATCTTTTCCACATCCTTCCTGTAATGAAGTGACCAGAACTGAGCACAGTACTCCAAGTGGGGTCTGACGAGGGTCTTATATAGCTGCATCATTATCCCCAGACTCCTAAACTCAATCCCTCGATTGATAAAGGCCATTCTTAAAAGTGAGCCTGCATTCACCACTTCATCTGGCAGCTCATTCCACACTCCCACCACTCTGTGTGAAGAAGCCCCCCCCTAATATTCCCTTTAAACTTTTCCCCCTTCACCCTTAACCCATGTCCTCTAGTTTTTTTCTCCCCTAGCCTCAGTGGAAAAAGCCTACTTGCATTCACTCTATCTATACCCATGAGGTTGTCCTCAGCAGCATTCAGAACTGAATACTTGTTAGAGAGTGAGATAGAACCCTGCACTATCTGCCTGGTCCTGCTTGACTGGGTGGTCCAGAAGCAAACAATCATATAACTCAGTCTCGTGTATGCACTCTGTGACACCATTCACTGCTTAATCCCCAAAACCCAAAGTTCAAACTCCTCCAGTTGATTTCATGTCCTGCATATGCAGTTGTCCAGGACCTGAGAAGTGTCCTGACTTCCCGCATGGAACAGGATATGCATTCTGCAGGGCTAATGTGCCCTGCTATCCCAGTATTTATCATTAACTAACCTAATAGAAATTAAACTAAAACAATACCAGCTACTGGGCAAGCAGCTCCATCCTTCTTCTATTCAATCTTTTACCAGCACTCTTTTCCCTCTGATCAGATGGTAAAATTACTAAATGCACAAAAAATGAAATATACTTTCTTAACGTATAACCTTGCCTTTAAAACCCTCAGACTTGGATCCTCATCCCACTGTGTTGATTGTTGTGTTGCTATGACGGTACTTTTTGATTTCTCTTGGAGTGCAGCACTGTATCGCATTGCACTATAGTGTCAACCCAGTACTCGAATCTCTGGTTTGGGATGTGAACACACAACATTCTTACTTAGAGAGGAAAGTGCAAGCACTGAGGCATGGCTTACAGCTAATGTGATGGAAAGGCAATAAGACTGCAATTCTGGAAGGATGAGATTTATTAAGTTAGTATGTGAATAATTTCAAGGCAATCATTTGAATTCAGACTGTACAAAATCAAAATACTGTGGATGCTAGAAATCTGACATTAACCTACAAAACAAAGCAGATACTTAGGGTCCTGAGGCATTCCTTCCTGTCTGTGGACTCTAGATGTGGTGCTTTTCTACAAGAAATGCTATAGTCATTCTCTAGTAACTGCTTCACATTTGTTTATCAGGACTCCGCCTACACAGGCAATGGAGCAGGCACATTGGGGGCGATTCTCCCAAAAGTGCTGAATTGGTGGGAAAATTGTTCCAGATCACGACTGTTTTCTCAGTTCAACTTCACTCTCGATTCTCCCCACTCTGTGCACTGCAGGGGTCCCAGTCGTGAGTATCATTAAAAACCCGGGGGGGCGGGGCCTATTCGCGCCAAAGAGCCTGAAATTGGTGGGATGAACAGGAACCTGCGCATGTGCACATCGCTGGGAGATCGCTGAAAAGACCTCCCAGCATCCAGATCACCGCCATCCAACCCCCACAGGCACACATTACGCACCATACACTGCAATATGTTCATGCTTGCTATCCACCTTACGTTCCCACAGGAAAAGAACATCCACAATGCATGGGAAATGGCACAGACTGGTGGTCTGTGTGTGCCTGACCAGCATAGAGGGGCGTGCCATGGAGCTGGCAGGGGGTGATGGGCCATCCCGAATGGTCACCGACAGCCAGGTCGGCGTACAGTATGCAAGTGAGCAGAAGCGCACCCTCAACCTAGGTCCTTCTCTAACTAAGTGTGATACTACATGGAATGTTTTGCCTCCTTCCCCTAATGTGTGTTCTTTTTTACAGCTCTGGGCCCAGAGGAATCCGGTCCTTCAAGTGTTGTCGCCACCCCCGCTGCTCTGGAGCAAACTGCCCACGGCCCCCTGGATGACACCTCAGAGGGAGGCACTGAGGAATCGCTAAAACCACTAAAGAGACACCGGCATGTACCACACAACCCACCACACAGAGATAATCACCCCGGTGAGTATCTTTAGTGTTGAGGCTTCTGGGTCACGAACTGGTGAGCACATCGCAGCCGCTGATACACATCGGGTGGAGGCGGGCACATCCAAGGGCTCGGGCACACCGAGGTCTCGCGGAGGCCAGGATTCAGCTGTCCCCAAGCCAGCTGCTGGTCCTTGGGGTTTGTTCCTCCCAAGGCTGGTGGAGATGCATCAGGAAACCCAGGGAGTTGTGGAAGGGCTGTCAGCAACCATGCTGTGACTGCAAGGCTGTTTAGGGGAGTCAAACAGAGTGCTGTTGCAGGAGGTGGTGCCGACACAGCGTGAGACCCAGGCCAACACAGCGAGGGTGGTGACCGCATTAGAAAGTCTGGCTCAGGGGTCTGTCCTCATGGGTGATAGGGTCCAGGCCATCCTGGAGACACAACAGGCCACGGGTGAGTGTGTTTCCATCATCCAGGAGGCACAGCGTTCGATGGCCATGGGTGTCGGGGGTATGTGGGAGACACTGCTGGCCATGGCTGGGACCCTCACTGGCATTCTGGAGACACAGCATGCCGTGGCTGTGAGCCTCGACAACTTAGCCCAGGCTCAGAGGGCTACTGCTGAGGGGCTCCAGAGCCTGGCTTGCTCACAGAATGCTGTAGCGGAGGGGCTCCAGGGCTTGGCCCAGTCTCAGAGAGCCAGGGCTGAGGGATCATGCATTGATAGGTGGCATGGTAGCACAGTGCTTAGCATTGCTGCTTCACAGCGCCAGGGTCCCAGGTTCAATTCTGGCCTCAGATCACTGTCTGTATGGAGTTTGCACGTTCTTCCCTTGTCTGCATGGGTTTCCTCCGGATGCTCTGGTTTCCACCCACAGTCCAAAAATGTGTGGATTAAGTTGACTGGCTATGCTAAATTAACCTTAGCGTCAGGGGGATTAGCAGAGTAAATGCATAGGGTTACGGGAATAGGGCCTGGGTGGGATTGTGTTCAGTACAGACTTGATGGGCTGAATGGCCTCCTTCTGTGCTGTAGGGACGCTATGATTCTGTCAATTGCTGATACCATGTAAATGTGTTGTGTTCCCAAAACACTGACAACAAGGGCTTCAAACATATTCACTAGCTAAACAGCTACTTTATGTCTATACACTGCCCGCACTCCCAGGGAGAACTCCCACACTCCTGACACATGATCCTTTTTGCTGCCATGTCATTACATTATCATGTGACCACTTCATCCACAGGCAAGAAAAGAGATCCTAGAAAGAAGGAAATAAGGAAAACAAACAAGACTCACCAAGTTAACTGAACATTTTGGGAGCAACAGGGAAGTTGAGGGATAGACCCAAAGACTAACGTTATCCAGGAATGACAAAATGTCATGCAAGAACATAGTAATCAGTCTGGTGGCCAGGCATTACTTGCTGCATAAAAGAAATGATTTCTAACTGTCTTACTGTGCTATAGCCAAGAACAAAATGAACCATTAGCACCTTCTATTTTTCTATCAAGGCCATGGGTGTGCTTGGAGTGGAATTATTTGAATTCAGGGAGAAAACCTTCCTTAGGATAAAAGCAAAATACTGCGGATGCTCTACATCAAAGGGACCAAACCCAGATTGGGTGACCACTTTGCTTAACACCTTCGGTCTGTCCGCAAGCAGGACCCAGCCAGACCTTCCTGTCGCTTGCCACTTCAACACACCATCCTCCTCTCCTTTCCACATGTCCGTCTTTGGCCTTTTGCAATGTTGCAGTAAACCCCAAACTGGAGGAACAGTGCCTCATCTTTTGATTGGGCATTTTACAGCCTTCTGGACTGAACATTGAGTTTAACAACTTCAGTGCATTAATTCTCCCCTCCATCTACACCCCATTTCCATTTATTTTATTTCATTTTGTTTCATCTCATTCATCTATTTTACCATCCTTCTTTCTCACTTCCATTTTCCCACTTTTCCATTCCAGCTCTCCTTCTTGCCCACCTCCTCCCCTTCACAGCAACTGCCACATTCCTCAGGCAGTCTCTTATCTGATTATCAGTCCATTATCACTTAATGGACACTTTTAGCTCCTCAGTCTTCTGTATCTTCATTTACATTCCCTTTATCCAATTCCACCTCCACCCCCACCCACCCCCCAATATTATAAATCTCTGCTGATTCTCTTTGCTCTTAGCTCTGACGAAGGGTCATCTAGACTCGATATGTTGGCTCTACTCTGTCAGACCTGCTGAGATTTTCCAGCATTTTCTGTTTTTGTTTCAGAAAACCTTCCTTATTGTCATTAATTGTTACTCACGGTGAATTGAAGTAAACAGATTGTATAGTATCACAGCAGAAGCAGCCATCAATTTCTCAAAAGAATTTATGCAACACATCCCTCTCGGACATCGTAGCATCTGACAACAGGCCCAAATTTGTAAACAAGCGATTCCATAATTTTGGCTATGGTTTCATTCATGTAACGAGTTTACCTCAAACAAATGAAGAAGTTGAGAGAGCGGTACAAACCATCAAAGAATTATTGAAGAAAAATGAAGACATTAATCTCGCTCTTCTGCGTTATTGAACTTTACCAATACAGAATAATTTCTCACCATCAGAGTTACTAATGGCTCGGGAATTGAGAACACAGCTTCCATCTCTAGCACAAAAACCCAAATTCTACATCATCATGAATGAGGGTAAAATAGCATGAGGAAGAACAGAGAAGCAAACCAGTTTAGAATATTAATCACGTGACAAACCAGTGCTGTAGCTCGTGGAGAAAACCTAGGTTCAAGACCAACAGAAATAAGGCACAATCATTGAAAATACTCCACAGACAGACCAGGATATCATACAGAGAGACTGCAGTGACTTAATATTCTTGGAGAGGAAGCCAATAGAGGCTTACTACTCAGAGCCTGATGAAGAAGACAAAAAACTTACTACAAGCCCTACAGCCACTCAGGAGAAGAACACTCACACTGATCGAAGGGAACGAATGGAATATCTTTGACCTCAAAAGGGGATCAAAACAAGATTAGGGAGATTGGTCACGGCACCTCAGAGACTAAGCCTATGAAATCTGAGACTTTGCTGGGAGATGTAGGAGGGTATAAATACGATAGGGATAAAGACTTGGAGGAAGATGTAGAGTAAAGGGTTAACATCAGAGGCATACATGACGTTGATGTTAAGCAATGTCAGATCGCATGACTGAGAAGACAGAGATGTTTCATAATGTTCTGAGCCTTGCTTGCCAGTATTCTCTAGAGTCATCAAGGCTATTATGGGTGACACAGTGGCACAGTGCCAGAGACCTGGGTTCGCCTCCCGGCTAGGGTCACTGTCTGTGCAGAGCCAGAACATTCCCCCCGTGTCTGCGTGGGTTTCCTCCGGGTGCTCCATTTTCCTCCCACAGTCCGAAAAACATGCTGGTTAGGTGGATTAGCCATGCTAAATTCTCCCTGAGTGTACACGAACAGGCGTCGGAATGTGGCGACTAGTAGATTTTCACAGTAACTCCATTGCAGTGTTAATGTAAGCCTACTTGTAACTCTAATGATAACTTATAAACTTCAAACTTTATTTGTAAGGAGGAGAAGCTCCGACCTCATGGAGAGGTCCAAATACATAAATACTTGCTAAAAGTAAAGAACAATAGTTTAGAAAAACTACAGGCTTATTTTGAGAGAATAGATAAACCCCAGACCCTGCCTAGACCCTGATCACAAAATGAAAGTTAAAATTTTGTTGCTACCATGTGTGATATTAATTAATGTCCTGGAACTGGATTCTCCATTGAAATCAGACACAACTATAATGGAGAATCTGAGTCACAGACCTGAAATGCTGGGCTGATTGTCCCTCTGGGGGGAGGTTTAAATTCCTTATTCTGGGATCATTTGAACCAAAGCCTTTAGGAACACTTCATTTCAGTATCTCAACAAATATGTGCCAAGGAATGAGATAAATCTCTAATCCCCCTTCATCATCATTCCACACTAAAGAACTATCTGTGATTTACTACCCAGCTTCAGTGCAGGAATGACTGATGCCTATGTTTGGTTTGCCAAATTGTCTTAGAGATTGGAGTGAATTTCAGTTCATCTTACCAGCCCTACCTACAAGCCACTGAGTGAATGAATTAACCCTTTCTTCCCAATCATCAAATAACTCAGAAAGCAACTTATACACCAACCATTTGTTACTGATTAAATGATTGTAATTATTGATGAAAAGGGAGACACGTCAAAAGTTTTCATCTTGCACTCATCAGAACACCTCGCCAGAATAGCAGTAGAAAGGGGAAACAATTTTACTCAATGAGAAGAGAGTGCTGATTGATTAGCAAGTGGACTCTGATTGCTAAAGGCATTGCCATTGAGAATGCACTAGTTGATTCTGAAAGTTACCTGCCAGGAATTGTTTGAAATTTAAACCAGGTAACTTGACCCTAATTGGTCTTGCCCTGGGGAATGAATCATGGAACGGTTGTCGTCTATTTTGTTTAGCTGAAACATGTTGTTTCATGCGTACATGTCCTTTCTGTCTGCAAAGGACAGAGCCTCGTGTATTAACTTACATAGCTTCCAGTACACACAAAGATGCCACAATGTGAATGTGACTGACAATCTTAAGTTGGTTGTCAGTGTAGTTCTTAACACACTGAGGATTACTTAGCAAATGTTGCCTAATCGCAAAATCACATCTAATGTTGGACAATGTGTTTTGAGTTTTGCAAGCATGGGCTGGTTGGGTACGGTCTGTACCTTGCCCATTGCAAATGGCGGCTGGGACATGCTGCAAATATGCACTCGTAATATGAGTAGTAATCACCACTAACAGGATGCTACCATCAAATCAAAAAGATGTCTGCCTATCACACAAATGAGGAATGTGCTATATGAATTTCAGTGCCAGTGTGATGCTAGGTATGTAAGCCATACATCCCAAAGACTGGCAGATTGTGTCAAACATCATGTCCCTTCCTTGCAAACTCAAAGCAGATTGTCCAACATTAGATTTGATTCTGCAGTTGGACCAAATAATCCTCAATGTGCTAGGAATTACGCTGACAACCAACTTAAGAATTTTAGTTGAGCTCGCAACATGGTGCATTTGTGTGTACTGGAAGCTACATATATTAATACACAGGGCCCTGTCTTTTGCAGAGAGATAGAACATGTATACAACACTACCCCTGTTTCAGCTAAACAAAAGAAGCAACCCTGATTCATTCCCCAGGTCAGTGTCTTGACCAATCAGGGTCCAGCTACCTGATTTAAATTTTAAACAAAGCTTGGCAGTTAACTATCAGTCAACATCATTCTCCATGGCAACACCTCTGCCAATCAATCTTTTCATACAGTGTAAATTGTTGTTTTCCCTTTTACTGCTATTCTTGTGAAGTGCCCTGATGAGTACAAGACAAAAAGTTTCAACATGCCTCCTTTCTCAGCAATATTCAAGTTCTGTACTTCAAAACGATGATCTTAATTATCTTAAACATTGAGCATATCGACAATAAGGAGAATAAATAGTTAAAGATAGAGACCACTGTGAAATTTAAATAACATTTAACTGATAGAGTTAATAGAGTGGAAAGCAAAAGTTTTAATGGCAGCTCAGATATCATAGTAATTTAGCATTAACTAGATTGATAAATATCAAATTAACACTGGGACCAGTGCCAGGATCGTTGAAGATTGAGAGATTACTCCAGCTGTAGACATTTAGACAGTTACCCAGTCAACAGCACTGCGTAAAATGCCTATTGAATAGCTTCTATTTGCAGTTGTTTTACTGTGTTTTGCGATGTTTACAGCAATGAAAGAGTCAGAAGCAACAACAAAAGAGCTGTGATGTTTACATCCCTTATATAACCTTGGCCCACAACCTCCATTCTATGGATAGTCATATCACAGAGCTATTCCCCAATTTGTATTCAGAAATCCCTTGGAAGTCTCACAGTGACTACATGGGACTTGCCCAGGAAGTTTGGATTCTTGATTGGCTATTCCCATCTGCCTGGAACACTCCAAAACTCTGAGTCAGAGACTTCAGGTTGTTCTGATTCACTTATCAGAATAGTTATCCAGGAAATGTTAGAAAGAGTAAAAGCAGTTCTAACATTTCCTGGGTAACGATATACCCCCATTCACTCTCCCGACCCCGCCCTAAACTGCTCTTCCTAACTCCCGACTGCCTCCCCCACCCGGCTAACCCCTGGACCCAACTACTCCCTGACCACTTAACCACCGCCCCCCCCCCCCCCACCCCCCAATCTCCTCATTACTCATCTCCGACCTCCAACTCCTGCCCTGACCCGATTACCATTCCAAACTCCCTCACCACTAGACCCAATGACCATCCCAATCCCAATGACTCTGTGACTCACTCTACCCGCTATCCACTTACCTGCCAATCTACAGTCCGAGCTGCTTAACAGTCACCCTACCCTTTCACCCACTTACCTGCTACCCTACTCTCTCATCCACTTAACTTGCATACTTACCTTCTCTCCATAGCTTCTCAATGTGGCTTTTAAACATTTAACCTTACCAGAATATAGAACAGAACAGAGCAGCTACACTCCACATATCTGATTCAAGAGTCCAGGCAAGAAATATGGAGCACGGTAATAACTAGGAATAGAGTTGCAATTGGTTGAAGATTGCCACACCTGGGAAGATCCGGCCTCTTTGTCTTTACTGGCAGGACGGTTGAGTCAGCCTTTTTCCTACCCTGGGACAACGTTATTAACTTTTGAGGTATGAAGCTGATGAGCCCATTCAGTGATGAGCTTACCTTTTCCACTAGGATCCCCGGCTCTGGTGAATCCAGTAACAGGGGTAGCTCTCACTTCCCTTGATGTCAGTCTACTTGCACAATCAGCATCTATCTCTGCCTGAGTGGATAGTATAGTCATACAACGTACCTGATATAATCTCTTACTTTCCATGCTGAATATACTTTGTAGTTGTAAAGATACTCTTTTACATCAGCTGGAAGACATGAAAAGACAGATCTTCTTCTGACAAACAAAGGGATCCTACATCTGCTGAAGACAAAGAAAATGTACTGAAAGATATGCCAAGTACCATCTTATATATTCAATTGAATCTGGGCAATACATATGGCAGAAGAATCCTTTCTTCTATGTCAGGCATGTAAATGTCCTTGAAGGTGTCAAAGTTAATGGAGCACAGACACCTAGACAAGATGGACAATTTCTGCTCTCGTTATGCATCAATCTTTCTTTCACTTGTACTTAACAGAATCCCACAGCATATTTTATGGTCCACTAGCATGCTACTGCTGAGTTCAATCCTTAATGCTAACCTGTTATTACAGGTAGGAGTGGTTTTGATTAAATCCACCTCACTATTGTTTAATTTGATTGGATTTCCCAGCATTCAGTTTAATGACTGACTCCATTTTGTGTGGATACAGCCGGAATTCCATTCTGAGAACACATTTAATGAAATTCAGAGGGCACTTCTCGACATCTCAGAGGTAAAGCGATAATGTTATAATCTGCTTACTGCTACCTACAGTACTTGTTGGATATCTTGAAGATCGATCATTATACCCTTGCTGATGTCAGCCTCAGGAATTGCTGCAGGGCATGTTTTTCACACAGGTGGCCAATGTTGCGAGCCACTCTGCATATTAATAACTTTGGCTGATCCTGCATCCTGCTTAAAAACATATTTTCAGTGTTCTTTTTCACCAATAAATATGGGTCTTATTAATTATGCATTATTGTACTAATGATGCAGCAAGGATTGGAGATTCGCCACATGGATCTGGTTTTCTTTTATGTAGTTATGCAGGGCATGCTTTGGAAAACAGTAAAGTATTTACTTCTGATGTGGCTTTATGATTTTACTACCGACATGAATATACATTGCCACATGAAGGGAAATAAGATTCACATTTGAACATCCCTTGAATCTTGTCTGCTATTTCTAACGATTTATAGGAGAGGAATGCTCTGTCACAGCTACGGTATTTCCAAACATATGGAAATGTTTAAGCATTTGTTCAACAGTTGTATTGTCTTTCTGCAATTAAAGCACTCAACAAGAAATCAGTTGCCATCAATCACACCCTGATGTGTTGATTAGAAACATTCATGTTATTATAGTGATATAATACCTTGCACTCATTGTGAGTTCATTTGTTAAGACTATCCATAGGTATAGAGCTTGAAGACATCAGAGTTGTCTGCCATGTTCTGTTCAAAGCAAAAGTAAAATTAAGACAAATCACATGGCACATTTCCCTTCTAGTGATGTCATGCTGCTAAAGGCATATTACAACATCCCCCATTATTTTTAAGGATACTTGTCCCCCCCCCCCCGCCTCTTCCAAAGAAATATTACTATTTACTATACATATTCCTGTTTAGTTACCGTGACATAAGAAAATCTATTGTACAACCAGATCTTGTGATGGTAACCTTGTCTGAATGGTTCTATAATTGTTCACAGTGATCTGTGGGATTGGCATTCTTGGATGTTGGTCCTGTTTGCATTTGAGATCTCACCCTTGATGTAACAGGTCTGTATGGTCGTTGAGGAGCTGGAATGGATCTGATTTGTCTTTGTTAAGTTGCACGACTGTGCCTTTGTGTGTAGTGGCTTTATAGAACCTTAGTTCTGAACAAATCCTGTCACTTCAGCTGGTTGCCATGTACTTTCTGTGGGATCCTGAATGCAAACATGTTCTTCCAACTGTAAACTTGCCAATTCTGTACCTGCATTTTTATCGTGCATGTTGGTCATCTTCTCTTGTATTTTTGAAAGTTACTGATTAGTTTCTGAGAGAGTAGAATGAGTAAGAGTAAATAGATCGGCACACACTGCTCAGCCAAACATGGGTTGGAATTTTCCAGCCATTCTTGCCGGCAGGATCTTCCAATGGCTTAACCCCATCATAGGTTTCCTGGCGGTGGGGGTGCATAGAACAGATAACCCAATTGACAGTGGTGAAATCTTCTGATGGTGGGCTGCATTCGTTGCTGCAAAATACACGGTGGCATTCCAGAAAATCCCACCCAAGGCTTGCCAATGATGTTGCATTTAAAGGTGTCACTCTCAGATGTAACATTGCAATGTGTAGATCTTACTTGGTCTGCCTACATTTGAGATATTGAGATGCCTACATTTGAGATTTGAGAAGCATTCTTTCAGCTAGGCTGTTAGGGTAATGAGGAGAACTATTTCACTTCTCACACATGCGCTGAAATTGCTTACCTACAACTGAGGATAGTAATGATCTCTCCAGGTGCACAAAATAAACTAAAAATAGTTCTTAAGAGTGCAGGCAACAGTTTTCCTTGATGTATCCTGCAAATGTCAAATAATAGAATAAAACTAACTAGCAATGATGATAAAGTCAGTGCAATGGATATAAGAGAGATCGGGTGTGGTTTTGGACCAGGGATGCATAGGAACATTATGTGGAATCAATGCTACTTTGTGCTGACTTCTCAATTGCTCAGGACATGCCTCACACTTCTTGACAAGACATTAATGTCATTGTTCATATCCGGCCAATAGACTGTCTCTCTTGTGAGACATCTCATCCATTTCATGCCACATGTGAGTGATAAAGTTGTTGAAGAATATCAGATCACGAAGATTTCGGTATGATGACCTGCCTGCCTTTCAGATGTCTCCCTGGGAGATGTCTAGCTTATCCTGATGAGGCCAGCATAGTCTCATGTGTTGTGGACATGGTGAGAGAGATCAGGCTATCCCTCAATAATGATTTTCTACTGTTTCTATAGAGTAGAATCTTCCACTGTTTCTTCCTGTAGCTGCTGGTATTTGTATTGTGCAACTTTTCCCAGATCAATTTGAGCAGCATCTTCAAGTTCAATATCAATGAAATCAACATTTAGCTTTAGGATATATATTCTGTTTTTACTGGGTTAGACAATATGTACAAAGTTTAACTGAGATGGTATCTGACTTGTCAATCACCTCATGTATGTGTTTCTGATTAGATACTGGATGGTCATTCTTATTGCTTGAAGATATCCATTCTGCACAGTCTGTTTGGATCAGTGTATGGCTCTCTGTAGCTGCATCAGTCTTTGCTCTAGTACACTGCTGCTGCCAATGGCCCTTTTCTGCCACCAGCCTTGCAAAATCGTGGAAAGCTGAACATTTTCTTGATATTTGCAGAAGTACACATCTTCCATATGTTTTGCTAGATTTGGGTGTTCTATTGAGTGTGTCAACAATTGAGGTTGTAATTACAACCTGTAATCTTTGTTGACCTGTGGGGATCGCTTCACACCTACATCCATCCTTGAGTAGTTCTTTCATGCTGCATGATTTGGGATTATCTAACAGATCTTTCTGGAATGCTTCCATGAGAGTGGATGTGATCACTAACTCAGAAATTCCATGTGCTAGCTCTGCGTTTGAAAAATCAGAGTACTTTGCTCTGCATCTGCTGACAAAGTGGTCTATGGATTTTGAAGGTTGTTGTTGAAATGACATGAATTCTAATTGATGAAGACAAAAGTTATTTGATTCAGACACACCTGAATCAAGAAACCCCAGTGCTGAAAGCTGTTTACACATTTTGAATTTGGATAGTAGGCCAGCTGCATCCCAATTCAAACTGAAGAATTTTCTGGATATTTTGACGATATCCCTTTGACCATATGAACATTAGACCATAGGAAATAGGAACAAGAATAGGCCGTTCAGCCTTGCAAGCCTGCTCGGACATTCAGTAGGATCATGGCTGATCCAACCTTCCTTACATCCATTTTCCTTCCCTTTTTCCATAACCCTAGATTCCCTTACTGATCAAAAACCTATGAGAAGGCCTTGGCGGGTAAGATTAAGGAGAACCCCAAGGCTTTCTACAAATATGTCAAGAGTAAAAGGATGAGATGTGAAGGCATAGGACCCTTAAAAGGTGAAGGGGGAAAAGTTTGTGCGGAACCGTTAGAAATGGCGGAGCTGCTTAATGAATACTTTACCTCGGTATTCACGGTGGAAAGGGATCTGGGTGGTTGTACTGCTGGTTTGCGGTGGACAGAAAGGATCGAGCATGTGGACATAAAGAAAGAGGATGTGTTGGAACTATTGAATGGCATCAAGGTTGGTAAGTCGCCGGGACCGGATGGGATGTACCCCAGGTTACTGTGGGAGGCGAGGGAGGAGATTGCGGAGCCTTTGGCGATGATCTTTGCATCGTCGATGGAGATGGGAGAGGTTCCGGAGGATTGGAGGATTGCAGATGTGGTCCCTATATTCAAGAAAGGGAACAGGGACAGCCCGGGAAATTACCGACCGGTGAGTCTAACCTCAGTGGTTGGTAAGTTGATGGAGAGGATCCTGAGAGACAGGATTTATGATCATCTAGAGAAGTTTAGTATGATCAAAAGTAGTCAGCACGGCTTTGTCAAGGGCAGGTCGTGCCTTACGAGCCTGGTTGAGTTCTTTGAAAATGTGACCAAACACATTGACGAAGGAAGAGCGGTGGATGTGGTCTATATGGACTTCAGCAAGGCGTTCGATAAGGTCCCCCATGCAAGACTTCTTGAGAAAGTGAGAGGGCATGGGATCCAAGGGGCTGTTGCCTTGTGGATCCAGAACTGGCTTGCCTGCAGAAGGCAGAGAGTGGCTGTGGAGGGGTCTTTCTCTGCATGGCGGTCAGTGACCAGTGGAGTGCCCCAGGGATCTGTTCTGGGACCCTTGCTGTTTGTCATTTTCATAAATGACCTGGATGAGGAAGTGGAGGGATGGGTTGGTAAGTTTGCTGACGACACCAAGGTAGGTGGTGTTGTGGATAGTTTGGAGGGATGTCAGAAGTTGCAGCGAGACATAGATAGAATGCAAGACTGGGCGGAGAAGTGGCAGATGGACTTCAACCCGGATAAGTGTGTGGTGATCCATTTTGGCAGATCCAATGGGATGAAGCAGCAATATAATATGAAGGGTACCATTCTTAGCAGTGTAGAGGATCAGAAGGACCTTGGGGTCCGGGTCCATAGGACTCTTAAATCGGCCTCGCAGGTGGAGGATGCGGTCAAGAAGGCGTACTGGCCTTCATTAATCGAGGGATTGAGTTTAGGAGTCGGGAGATAATGCTGCAGCTTTATAGGACCCTGGTTAGACCCCACTTGGAGTACTGCGCGCAGTTCTGGTCACCTCATTACAGGAAAGATGTTGAAGCCATTGAAAGGGTGCAGAGGAGATTTACAAGGATGTTGCCTGGATTGGGGGGCATGCCTTATGAGGATAGGTTGAGGGAGCTTGGTCTCTTCTCCCTGGAGAGACGAAGGATGAGAGGTGACCTGATAGAGGTTTACAAGATGTTGAGAGGTCTGGATAGGGTAGACTCTCAGAGGCTATTTCCAAGGGCTGAAATGGTTGCTACGAGAGGACACAGGTTTAAGGTGCTGGGGGGTAGGTACAGAGGAGATGTCAGGGGTAAGTTTTTCACTCAGAGGGTGGTGGGTGAGTGGAATCGGCTGACGTCGGTGGTGGTGGAGGCAAACTCGTTGGGGTCTTTTAAGAGACTTCTGGATGAGTACATGGGATTTAATGGGATTGAGGGCTATAGATAGGCCTAGAGGTGGGGATGTGATCGGCACAACCTGTGGGCCGAAGGGCCTGTTTGTGCTGTGGCTTTCTATGTTCTATGTTCTATGTTCTATTTCAGCTTTAGAAATACACAAGGACTCTGCCCCCACAGTTCTCCGTTGCAAGGCATTCCAAAGATTCACAACACTCAGAGAAGAAATTCCTCCTCATAGAACATAGAACATAGAAAGCCACAGCACAAACAGGCCCTTCGGCCCACAAGTTGCGCCGATCACATCCCCACCTCTAGGCCTATCTATAGCCCTCAATCCCATTAAATCCCATGTACTCATCCAGAAGTCTCTTAAAAGACCCCAACGAGTTTGCCTCCACCACCACCGACGTCAGCCGATTCCACTCACCCACCACCCTCTGAGTGAAAAACTTACCCCTGACATCTCCTCTGTACCTACCCCCCAGCACCTTAAACCTGTGTCCTCTCGTAGCAACCATTTCAGCCCTTGGAAATAGCCTCTGAGAGTCTACCCTATCCAGACCTCTCAACATCTTGTAAACCTCTATCAGGTCACCTCTCATCCTTCGTCTCTCCAGGGAGAAGAGACCAAGCTCCCTCAACCTATCCTCATAAGGCATGCCCCCCAATCCAGGCAACATCCTTGTAAATCTCCTCTGCACCCTTTCAATGGCTTCAACATCTTTCCTGTAATGAGGTGACCAGAACTGCGCGCAGTACTCCAAGTGGGGTCTAACCAGGGTCCTATAAAGCTGCAGCATTATCTCCCGACTCCTAAACTCAATCCCTCGTCTCAGTCTTAAATTGGCACCCCTTTATTCTGAGACTGTGCCCTCTGGTCCTGGACTCTCCCATGAGGGGAAACATCCTCTCAGCATTTACCCTGTCAAGCCCCTTAAGAATCCTACATGTCTCAATGAGATCACTTCTCATTCTTCTAAATTTCAATGAGTAGAGTTCCAGCCCGTTTAACATTTTCTCATAAGACAATCCTTTATTACCAGGGATCATCCCAGTGAACCTTCTCTGAATTGCCTCCAATGAAATAATATCTTTCCTTAAATAATGGGACTAAAACTGCTCATAGTACTCCAGATGTGGTCTCACCAATACCTTGTGCAGTTGCAGCAAGACTTTCCTGCTCTTATACTCCAACCACCTTGAAATAAGGGCCAACATTCCATTAGCCTTCCTGATTACTTGCTCAACTTGTGTGCTAGCTTTCTGTATTTCATGCACAAGTATCCTCATGCCCTTTGTGTTGCAGCTCTTTGCATTTTCCTTCTCCTGTAGTGCCTGGGATAGGTGTCACTGCAGCTGCTTTTGTGTGCTTTTCCAAAGCTCTGCCCACGAAGACAAGATGTGACTGGAATGTACCTTGTTGTAATGGCATCCTTGCTTTTTATTCAATTTAATGTTCAGCAATTCCCAAAGCCACCCATTATAATTGCAACATTCTCTCGCCCAATTTTTATGACTTTTTTATTTGACTTGCCCTCGCTTGCTATTGATGCGATCTGGCACTCTGGTCACTCGCCTTTCCTGACTGAGCTCACATGGTGCTGGTCTTCTCAACACACTATCCCATCCATGGGACTGTGCACAGCAATCTTAGCATTAGGGATTTGTCAGCTTACCAGCTCTTTATGTGAGCACTGCCTCGGCCTGTGTCTACAAAACTCTTCTTCACTGTAACCACGCTGCCTTTTTAACGCTCCCCAATGCCGTCTAACCAAAACATCGAGAGTTTGCTCATGCCATTTTGCATAATCTAAGGCTGTTTACCATGTCATACTGGCACTTAATCTTACTGCATCCATTCTGACTGCTGCTGATCACTTTGTTGTGTTATTGCGGTGACATAACTTGAGCTTATTTACTATACAAGACAGAAGGCACCAATTACTCTTAAGTGATTTGGTAAACACGATATGGGTTCACATTGTATGGATTCTATAACAAGGCAGATGAGGCATTGGACAACATGTCAGTGCAGTGGTTAGCACTGCTGTCTCGCAGTGCCAGGGAACTAAGTTCAATTTCGGTCTTGGGTGACTGTGTGGAGTTTGTACATTCTCCCCATGTCTGCATGGGTTCCTCAGTGCACCCCATTGTATTCCCACATTCCAAAGGCAAGCAGGTTCGATTGATTGATTGGCCATGCTAGTCTGTATGAGTATGGCTGTGTTTGATGTGGTGTAGTGCCCTCAAGCTATAAGCCCCCGGCGACAGACTAGTGACCTGTTCCAGGAATAATTAGCTACAGAAGCTGATGAAAATCTGACCTGTGCACCGTCGGGTGTGGAAAGATTGAGCGAGTGATGAGGAATAAAGCAGACTTTTCACGTGTGAGGATATATTTCAATTTTTTCTCACTCAAGGAGCTGATCAGCACATTTCAAAAAGATAAGGTTTGGCACAACATGATTTTTTATTAAAAGTTGAGATGATAAAAGAAACAACTTGCTCAGCAAAAGAACATTTTTAAAACAACAAATTGATACATTGTTTGAAATGAGCAAATAAATAAAAATGACTATAGAATGTGAGAGGGTGAGTGTGTGTGTGTATCCATCCCAGTCTCAGGATGCTCATACACTCACACTAACCCATTGTGTGAGTGAGTGAGACGGTGAGGGTGTCTCTCTCACACACACACAAACTCTCCCCTCTCTCCCTCTCTCTCTCACATACACACACACACCGTCTTTCACACACACATTCTCACATTCACTCACTCTGGTGGACCCCACTTCTGCCCCTGGCCCTGCTCCAAGCCCAGTTCTCACTCTGGGCCCTGCATCTGTTCCAGGTCCCTCTCTGCATCGAGCTCTTCCTCCGGGACCTACTCCCAATCTAAGCCCTGCTCCAGGTTCCACTCTTGCTCTTCCTCCTTTCCTGAACCCCACTCCAGGACCTGTGCTCATTCTGGGCCCTGCTCCAGGCCCTACACCAGTCTCACTCCTTCTCTCACTTCCAGTCTGAGCCCCAATCCTGCTCCTGATCTGAAACTGAAGACGTACATTCTCACTGTTTCTTGTTTGTCAAGTCACAGCCACAGAGGTCTGTTGTATCTCCAATAATGTTTGGCAGGCCAGATAGAAATATGTTACAAGCCTGATCCTGGCCGCTAGCCACTTGTTGGGCAAGCCTAGTATTATAATGTCCTGACTATGTTAGGGGTTATGAGATTTAACAAAAAGAAAATAATGTGGTTTGCACATATAAATTCAAACTAACATACTACAAGTTTTATTGAAAGAGATGTTTTCTGCAGTGCACAGATTGCAAACTGAAAGCAAAACAGCAGTCTGTGGCAACACTCTAATGACATCATCATCAAATCATGTCATCAGCTCACAAAGCAATCTGCAACCCATTAAATATATAATATCCCTCCCCCTTTACTTCTGTGGTCATGGCAACAAATTACTACGATATTATACATAGGATAAGTAAAACTCTAGACACAGTATTATGCACTATTAATCATTATACACAGTCAATAGGAAAGTCAACCAGGAGGACATCTATTCCTCTTTGGTTTAAATGACATTCAGGAATTTGGCTATTCTTGACCCTAGATATATGATTTGGAAATTCAATAGACACTTCTTCTCTTGGAACTAATTCTGCATCATTCTCACATGGTATAGTAGCATAGACACAATCATCAGTTAACTCCGATTCAACTAAGTCTTCCGTAGTAGTATTCTCAACACTTGGGATGAAAGAAGTTGGTAGTTCTGGAGATGATTAATTTTGAGATGACAACAATTGGTCAGCATGGTGTCGCCAAACTCGTCCATCTCCTGTTTGAACCATGTAAGAAATTGTCCTGTTTTTGCTAAAACTATGGCTGGTACCCATTTCTCACTCGGTGGCAAAATTATGCACTAACACTCGATCTCCTTATTGAAATGAATATTGTTTTGCCCTCAATTTCACATCTAGCAATTCAAGATTGTTGCTGATACTCCAGCCAGAATTTTCCCATCCTGCCTGCCACGGGAATTATAGTGGCCAGGGGACAGACCATGTAAAGGTCCATTGACCTTCAGTTTTTAGGCGAGCATGGCCAGAGAACATCAATCTCTGAAGTTTCTGGAGGTAAAATAAATTAAATGTAGTTCTCAAATTTCTGTATAAGGTATGTAACGCAGGTGAACTTTGGGTAGTTGCATGAGTAATGTTTCTATAAGATGCCAAAAACCAATTCACATGACGTGATAATGAACCTTGCTGTTTGGAAGATTTTAAAGAATGTTTCAAGAATTGTATGAAACTTTCAGCTAATCCATTGGTTGCCTAATGAAAAGGGGCAGATTTTATACGCTGAATACCAGTTACTTTGAGATAACCCTCAAATTCTTGTGAAGTAAACTGTGAACCATTATCATTAACAATCTGTTCCGGTTTACCAAATCTTGCAAAACTTTTGTCAAATTTTTCAATGATTTGTTCGATGTAGTAGATCTCATGATAATCACTTCTCCACATTTTAAGTGGGCATCAATTGTGATTAAGAACATATAGTCCTCAAAGGAACCAGCAAAATCTACATGTAATTGTTGTAATGGCATTAAAGGTCACTCTCAGGGGTGTAAAGGAGGCAACGGTAGTATATTTCTTATTAATGCACAGAATTTACACTGTCCACTTTTTCTTCAATCTGACATCTAAACTCTGGCACAAAAAAATAACTAAGTGCCAATTCCTTCAACCAGCCTACACCAGGATGTCCTTCATGTAGTTGTTCAAAGACTCTTCCATGCAGACTAGGAGAAATGATCATGCCTGGTTCCCGTCCTACCATCCTAGTCTTGTTAATCATATGGAAATGGCAATTTCCATATGGTAATCAGCCCCACACCGGAAATTGGCGTGGGGCTGAATACATCAATCACAAGCCCCACTACAGGCCCCTCATTGATGTCTCCCAGCCTGTTGCACTACTCGAGCAGCGCAGCAGGCTGGGAGAATTCCAGCAAAGGTTTCAAAACAGGATGCGGACAATGCATTCAAGCTATCGTTCCTTTTAATACCACATCCATCACTTTTCTCATCACAAGATCATTTGTGATATGTCTGAGAAGCTGTCACAGGGAAATGATCTACTCGTAAAACTAAAGAATATTAGCAAAGTTAACTAGTGTCAGGTAAAGTTAAGCATGATTATGCATCAGCATTAGCATGACACTCAGGCATGGGGGGGGGGGAATCAGGAGATCGGACTGCCAGAGGTTTGGGGGGGGAAATGGGGAGATTGAGGCGGGCAGGGTGGATTTGGGGCTGCCTGGAGACATCTGGAAGGCCAACGATTGGGGGGTGGGTGGGACTGCAGGGGCAGAGTTGCTGGGTCGCAGGACTGGCCAGCGATTGGGAGGCATCAGTACACATGAGCCCAGCTCACCACAACCAATCTGGAGACTGTGGCTGGTGTGTATTGATGGACACCTCCAGATCTGTCCAGGCATCTGAAGCACATATTCATCATTGTTATGGTTCAGGTTAGAAAATCCAAAGTGTTTTATGGAGCCTGCCTGAATCATACATTTTGCATCTTGAATTTGGCTAGGACAAGCATGATAGGCTTCACCTCAGGTATGATTCAAATGACCCACTAGGGAGCTTTTATCAAACAAAGTTTATTTAAGAATATAGTCAACATGCATAGTAAAAAAATTAGTAAGAATTTTTATCAATTACAAACAAGAAACAAACAATCATGATAATGTATAACCTTTAACCAAGATATCTACAATGTTCCAATTAAACCAATCCACAGACAAAAGACCCTTTTCACAGGTTTAACACAGCACAGACTACTGCTCATGTGATACTGGAAATCGAGTCCTTTGGTTGAAGTCTGCAGTTTTCTGGATTCACTCTGAACATTTTGAAGACAAGGCAGCCTCCCAAAGCACCAGAGAGACTCTGCTACAGCCCCCAACAACAGTAGATTTTCATCCTTCAGGAAAACAAGATCTTGGTTTCAGCAAACCAACAGAATTTTCAAAACAACAGGGAGAGAGGAAAAATACTTCTTTTTAGCTTGCTGTCCCTTCTAAAACTAAAACTCAAACCTGCAGTTCCAAACTGAAAATGAAAAAACACAAGACCATCCTCCTAACAACGCAGGATCATAAAACTAATCCCAGAGTAAACACAAACAACTCCATTTAAGCCACTTAAGTAGCAATAAAAGGACATCTCCAGTCAAGCCAGCAACAATGATATCACTGAAGCTGTGAGCTGAGAAACTACTGAAGCTGGGAGAGCTGCAGAAATAAGTTTTTTAAAAAACCTTTCTTAAAGGTATACTAACATCACACTCATGCCAATAGTCAATTATACATCTGGTGCTTATATCGCTTTCAATTTTTCTTCCTGGGTCTCATTCCTTAGGTTCCATCAGGCATGTCTTAGTCAATCTTCAGGTGGTACCTCTGCTCCAAGATATGAGCTGTGCCTTAATTGCCACATGTGAACAGTTCATGATACCATGCAATTTGTGGGAAACCAATTACAACTGCAACCTGAGAAACCATTCATATTACCTGGCAGAATCACAGGTGAAGTTGACATCTTGGTAAGCAAACCAACATTATTGCCATTCTTACGCATGTGTCACTGACTGAGATTCTGAAAATTTCTCTTGCTTGGCCCTGGAAATATTCTGAGGCCAAAATGTTGAGGTTCGTGTTGACTTTGACAGCCATTGGTAAAGTATGGCCCAGGTCTTGGCAACAGGTCTTTTTTGAGCCGCTGCAAATATGAATGTGCAAATTCGGAGCAGGAATAGGTCATTTGACCCCTCGAGACTGCTCCACCATTCAATAAGATCATGACTGATCTGACCGTAACCTCAATTGTGTGGCACGGTGGCACAGTGGTTAGCTCTGCTGCGTCTCAGCGCCAGGGACCCAGGTTCAATTCTCGGCTTGGGTCACTGTCTGTGCGGAGTCTGCACATTCTCCCCGTTTCTGCATGCGTTTCCCCCAGATGACGAAAGGTAATCCAGACTCAAAACATTGACTCTATTCTCTTTCCACAGATGCTGTCAGACCTGCTGAGATTTTACAGTATTTTTCTGTTTTTGTTTCAGATTCCAGCATCTCCAATATTTTGCCTTAAATGTCCTCTGGACTGCTCCCAATACATTTACATCCTTCCTTAAATATGGAGACCAATACTATACACAGCACTCTAGATGTGCACTGGAAACCTCCGACCTTGTCCATGGCTGGGATTCTCTGGTGTCACTGCAGTTTTGGCTGAGCGCCAACTTCTCCATTCTCGCTGACATTGGGGCTGGAAAGAACAAGATCGGAGAATCCTGCCTGTGGTCTCACAAATGTCTTACATGCCTGAATCATATTCTGTCTATGTTTGTACTCCATTCTCCTTGCAATGAATAATAACATTTGATTAGCTTTCCTAATTACTTGCTGTACCTGCATTAACCTTTTGCAATTTATGTACTAGGACACCCAAATCCCTCGGCATCTCAGAGCTCTGCAATCTCTCACCATTTAGAAAATGAGCACCTTTTTTCTTCCTGCTAAAATGGACAATTTCACATTTGCCCACATTATACTCCATCTGCCAGATCTTTGCCCACTCACCTCATCTATCTATATCCATTTGTAACCTCCTTGTGTTCTCTTCACCTATCCTACCTATCTGTGTTATCAGCAAATTTAGCAACCACAACATCAGTTTCTTCATCAAGTCATGTATATAAACTGTAAAAAGTTGAGGCCCGCACCAATCCCCGTGGCACACCATTCATTACGTCTTGCCGACCAGAAAATGACCCATTCATGACTACTCTATTTCCTGTTTGCTAACTAATCTTCTATCCATGCCAATATGTTACCCCCTAAACCATGAGCTGTTATTTTCTACAATATCCTTTGATGTGGCATCTTATCAAATGTCTGCTACCACCTGATGTGACTCTTTGATCTTTCTGAGACACTGATATTCTAACTTTTGGAGATAGCTTATCACCAGCCTGTATATCATGTGTGACAGGTTTAGCCTCTTCATAACTGCACCTAGAATCATAGAGTCCCTACACTGCAGACGGATGCCATTTGGTCCATCGATCCAGCACCGACAACAATCTCACCCAGGCTCTATCCTCGTAACCCCACGTATTTGCCCTGCTAGTCCCCTGACACTGAGGGGTAATTTAGCAAGGCCTCTCAACCTAACCCACACATCTTTGCATTTTTCTGCTCATCGCCTCTCTCCTGTTGAAATAAAGGTCTAGAGGCAGCAAATTGCTACTCCTGCTGTTGGCGCTCATACAGCTGAAGGCACCCTTGTTGCTGGTGCTGCTGTCTTGCTGTTTGTGGTGATACTGGTCATTGTAATTCTCACACAGCATATGCAGCACCCACACTGATCTGATAGATCAGAGCTGCAAAACCCTCCAAAATGTACATGAAAACAGTAAGATAACCTCTCAGCACAAGAGAATGAATCATTTCACCTGAGCAACTAAGAAAGTAGAAAAGCAAAATACAGAGGCCACTGGAAATCTGAAATAAAACCAGAAAATGCTGGAAATACTCCATGAGTTGCAGCATCTGTGGAGAGAAACAGAGTTAACATTTCAGCTCTATGCCAATTAAAGTGACAGGTCACGGGTCTGAAATATAATTCTGTTTCTTTCACCACACACGACACCAGACCTGCTGAATGTTTACAGCATTTGCTATTTGATTTCCCAGTAAGAAAGTAGTTGTGAAAACCGAGCACAGAATTCTGACTTCATATTTTGCTATCATGGCTTCAGTGTCCTTGATTGGAATTGTGTTCTCGCCTTGCTTTCATGGCTGTGTTCCAGTAAATCTAGGCAACTCATGAAGCTAAAGATGAAGTACAAAATTCTGACTGAGCAACTAAAATATCAAAACTGTGAACACTTCTCTCCCAAGGGAGCTGCACACATGCAGCTTAATGCACTGCAGTCCAATGCAGAGGCTGCTGGAATGAAGCTCGCTTCCCAATGCACTCACATTTTTCCTGCATTTCAATTCCCAACCCACATCCAAACCAACATTAAATTTATAACTCTGGCAAAGGGTCATCCAGACTCAATGTTGGCTCTATTCTCTCTCGATGTGGAGATGCCGGCGTTGGACTGGGGTAAACACAGTAAGAAGTCTAACAACACCAGGTTAAAGTCCAACAGCTGTTGGACTTTAACCTGGTGTTGTTAGACTTCTTGCTCTATTCTCTCTCCACAGCTGCTGTCAGACCTGCTGAGATTTTCCAACATTTTCTGTTTTGGATTAAAATTCCCCCCTTTGTATCTCACTATATCCCCTGCAAGTTACACTGCATGCAAAAAAATTAAATGCCCAGCACACTTTAACAAATAGCCTGCATACCACAGAAAGAAAATTGGTCCTCAACATGTCATAGAAATCATAGAAACCCTACAGTACAGAAAGAGGCCATTCGGCCCATCGAATCACACTGACCACAATCCCACCCAGGCCCTACCCCCATATCCCTACATATTTTACCCACTAATCCCTCTAACCTATGCATCTCAGGACACTAAGGGGCAATTTTAGCATGGCCAATCAACCTAACCCACACATCTTTGGACTGTGGGAGGAAACCGGAGCACCTGGAGGAAACCCACGCAGACACAAGAAGAATGTGCAAACTCCACACAGACAGTGACCCAAGCCGGGAATCGAACCCAGGTCCCTGGAGATGTGAAGCAGCAGTGCTAACCACTGTGCTACTGTGCCGTCCTGAAGCATTTAGCGAAGGAAGTCCCTGTACTTATCAATCTCTGGATAAGACAAACAAACAAAAGAAAAAACTAAAATGGTAATAGATTTTCAACATAGATTAATGATAAGCATTTCATAAAATTGGAAATTTTAAATTTGAGATTTCAGAACAGGGGTGACAAGTGAGCAGGATTTGGGACAGGATAGATAACTGAAAACCGATGTACCAAAAAGTGGGACTAATTTGTATGTGTATATTTGAAACCCAACATCCGTAAGTTTGAAGTTGGCTTCATTACACAACAGGACCTGCTTTTACCTTCAGGCAACCAATATCAAGTGTGGTTCTACTAAGGGCTTGAATATGATTAAAAAAAACAGACATATAACTCTTCAGTTCAGAACCAGCCTTCTGGACAAACAGTAGTGTTTACTTGGCCAGTGGTATGACAACTACATTATTTCTAGATCAATAGGACCTGGGAAATACATGAAATGAGAGTTGGCAACCCTACATAGGTAAAGGCTTCTTGTTATACCACAAGAGAAATTCTGACTTTTCCTCTGCCCTCTTGATCATTAATTTAGCTGTACAACTTAAGCAGCAATTTTACAAGTGTCATTGTATTACGGTTTGAGGCTCAGGGGACTGGCTGCTTGTGTAATATTATTGGTACCCACTCTATTTTTTCCTAATTAAAAGGGAGCTCTGTGCTCTGGTTAATTTTCAGAATGCTACCAACCTCCTATCATGGCTGAAAAAAATCAAAATGAAGCCTGAAACTTTGCCAATCTTTGTTTCATGTCAGGCTGGAAGGCAGCACAAGTGAAGGAGATCAGAATGTCTCTGGAATCGAAACATCAGCTCTTTTCTCTCCTTACAGATGCTGCCAGACCTGCTGAGATTTTCCAGCATTTTCTCTTTTGGGATCAGAATATCGCCTGGAGACAATCTTAGGACTGGTACTACTATTTGTGTTTGCGTAGTCCCTTTATCATAGAAATATGTCCCAAAGCACTTTGAAAAGACATTTGATGCGCGATATAACTCACGAGGCTAGAGATGCTCGAGGAAATAAAGGCTTTTATTGACTACTACAATAGAGCTACCATATATAATACACGATCCCAGACTGAAGGGTCCCAGACAGAGCAGTGACCTTTATACCTCTCCCAGGAGGCAGAGCCCGACTGGGATGTACCATAATAACTATATTACAGGTAGAACAGCCCAACCCTAACCCCAACAGTAACATGTAGAACAACCCAACCCTAACCCCAACAGCAACATATATACAGACTCATAGTACTGACCAGACCCTGGCTCAGTACTACCTGGTGGGAACCAACGATGGTTCACCACATTCACCCCTCCTTTGAAGACAAAGGCCGGCGGGGTACAAAACAAAAACAGAACAATTGGTCATCAGTCTATAAGTTCAGATGGTCAGGGGGACCACACCGTTGTTGTGACCTTCTCAACACCGGCGATGACACCGGTGTAGGCACTCGCGGTGGCGTTCTCCCCAAGGCGGTGTCCAACGGCTCCTCCAATGTCTCACGGGCCGGTTGACCCCGAGGTGGTGACAATCCACTGAACTCGGACACGCCTTGAAGTGGCGACCATCTCCTGGACTCAGGCAAGCTGTACACGGGAGTAAAAGGGTTAAGTGATGGTCCCGATGCTGCCCGCGCCGTGTCAGGAGGGGAAACAATAGTTGGGGGGTCTCTAACAGGAGGTATGGGAGCGACAGGGGTTTCCAAGCTCCCTGCTGGCGCCAGGTCTCGAATCGAGACCGTGTCCTCTCGCCCGTCAGGGTATGCCACATAGGCATACTGAGGGTTGGCGTGGAGGAGATGGACCTGTTCAACAAAAGGGTCGGACTTGCGGGTCCTAACATGTCGCCGCAGGAGGACAGGTCCTGAGTACATCAACCAAGACGGTAATGAAGTCCCCGAGGAAGACTTCCGAGGGAATGAAAACAGTCTCTCATGGGGAGTAGCGTTGGTTGCCGTACACAGGAGTGAGCGTATGGAATGCAGCGCATCAGGGAGCACCTCTTGCCAATGGGAGACTGGAAGGCCTTTTGACTTCAATGCCAGTAAGACAGCCTTCCAGACTGTAGCATTCTCACGTTCCACCTGTCCGTTACCCCTAGGGTTGTAGCTCGTGGTGCTACTAGAGGCAATCCCGTATGAGAGCAGGTATTGCCTCAAGTCATCGCTCATGAACGACGAGCCCCTATCGCTGTGGATGTAACAGGGGTACCCGAACAGGGTGAAAAGATCACGAAATGCCTTGATAACCGTGGCAGCGGTCGTATCAGAACAGGGAATGACAAAAGGGAATTGTGAGTACTCATCAACCACATTGAGGAAGTACACATTCCGATTTGTCGAGGGAAGGGGGCCCTTAAAATCCACACTCAGTCTTTCGAAGGGACGAGTGGCCTTAACGAGTTGTGCCCTGTCAGGTCGGTAAAAGTGCGGTTTGCATTCCGCGCATACCTGGCAGCTTCTAGTTATGGACCTGACATCCTCCACCGAGTAGGGTAGATTCCGGGCTTTTACGAAGTGGTAGAGCCGAGTGACCCCTGGATGGCAGAGGTCATTGTGGAGAGCCTGCAATCGATTCTCCTGCATATTGGCGCATGTTCCATGCGACAGGGCATCCGAGGGCTCGTTGAGTTTCCCTGGACGATACATGATGTCGTAATTATAGGTGGAGAGTTCGATTCTCCACTTAAGATTTTATCGTTCTTGATCTTGCCCCGTAACGTGTTATTGAACATGAACGCCACGGACCGCTGGTCCGTGAGCAGGGTGAACCGTTTTCCCGCCAAGTAATGGCGCCAATGCCGGACGGCCTCCACAATGGCCTGGGCCTCCTTTTCCACCGCTGAATGTCGAATTTCGGGGCCTTGGAGGGTGCGAGAGAAAAAGGCGACGGGCCTGCCCGCCTGGTTAAGTGTGGCGGCCAGGTCGAAATCAGATGCATCGCTCTCCACCTGGAAGGGGATGGACTCATCGACAGCGTGCATCGTGGCTTTCGCGATGTCGGCTTTTAGTTTTTCAAAGGCCAAATGAGCCTCTGGTGCTAGGGGAAAAGAGCTGGACTTGATGAGCGGACGGGCTTTGTCCGCGTAATTGGGAACCCACTGTGCGTAGTAAGAGAAGAAGCCTAAGCATCTTCTCAGTGCTTTTACGCTAGTGGGCAGGGGAAGTTCGAGGAGGGGACGCATACGGTCTGGATCAGGGCCAATGACCCCGTTTTCCACCACGTATCCAAGGATAGCTAGGCGGCGCGTGCGAAATACACACTTCTCCCTGTTGTAGGTCAGATTCAGGCGAGATGCAGTGCGTAGGAATCTAAGAAGGTTGGTATCGTGGTCCTGCTGGTCATGGCCGCAGATGGTGACGTTATCCAGGTACGGGAAGGTAGCCTGCAGTCCGTTATGGTCCACCATTCGGTCCATAGCACGCTGGAAGACCGAGACCCCATTGGTGACACCAAAAGGAACCCTTAGAAAATGGTACAAGCGACCATCCACCTCAAAAGCCGTGTATTGTCCTCTGGGCGAATGGGGAGCTGGTGGTAGGCAGACTTGAGGTCGATGGTGGAGAACACCCGGTACTGCGCAATCTGGTTGACCATGTCAGAAATGCGCGGGAGGGGATACGCATCCAGCTGCGTGTATCTGTTAATGGTCTGACTATAGTCAATGACCATCCGGGGTTTGTTCCCACTCTTGACCACCACGACCTGCGCTCTCCAAGGACTAGCGCTAGGTTGTATGATCCCTTCCTTGAGGAGCCGCTGAACCTCAGATCTAATGAAGATCCGATCCTCAGCGCTGTAACGCCTATTCTTAGTCGCGATGGGCTTGCAGCCTGGCACGAGATTCTGGAATAAGGAGGGTGTGGTAATCTTAAGCGTCAAGAGGCTACAGGTGGAGCGCATTGGGCAATTTGGAGGCTGCTGTTCACCCACTGAAAGTGGAGGGAGTGGCCCACCGTACTGTAGGGTTACACTCTTCAAGTGGACCATGAAATTTAGTCCAAGGAGTATTGGTGCGCAAAGGTGCGGTAACACCAGGAGCTTGAAGCTCTCGTAAACCGTGCCCTGCACCGTTAGATTTACCACGCAACTCCCTAGCACGGTGACAGACCAGGACCTTGACGCCATCGAAATTGTCTGCTTGACAGGCTGGATCTGGAGGCCACACCGCTTCACGGCGTCTGGGTGAATAAAGCTCTCCATGCTCCCGCTGTCAAACAGACAATAAATCGTGCGTTTGTTTACCTGTATGTCCATCATGGACTTGTCGAGTCTGTGAGGCTTTGCCTGGTCCAGGATGATCGACGCCACCGTTGGTTCATGAGCGCCACTGCAGGCAGCTGAGATGGATGATGGCGACCCCTGCTGGTCATTCGCGGTCGGTGCCGACCAAAATGGCTGCTCCCATAGGTCGCACGTGGGCGATGGCGCCAAAATCAGCGACCCCTGGTGGTCGCGCGTCTCTTGCGACTCCGTCGTCTGGAATGGCGACGTCCTGGCCTCGCACGTGGAAGAAACCCTTGACGACGCCGACGACGAGGAAACCGGCTCCGGGGAGTCACACACCGCAATGCTGTTCCTGGATGGAAGTTTGGATCGACATACCTTCGAATAATGCCCCTTCTTGCCGCAGGCAGAGAACAACACTGCTTTAGCGGGACATCGCTGTCGAGTGTGCTTCACTCCCCCACATAAGTAACACCGCGGGCCGCCTGGAGCTGCTGCCGTCGTCAAGCCTGAGGGTGGGCATGCCATCACGCAGCTTTTCGGTCCCGCCGGATGAAGTGGGGTCTGTGACTGCCCCTGCCACGCTGTCTCCACGTGGTCGTCGGGATACATCGCCAGGCTTTTGGAGGCCGTTTCTAGCGTATCCGCTAGCTCTATAGACTTAGTGAGATCGAGATTACCTTGCTCCAACAGCCGAAGTCGGATATAAGACGATCCGATTCCCGCCACAAACGCATCTCGAGCGAGGTCGTTCATGTTCTGTTCTGCCGACACTGCTTTGCAGTTACAGCCCCTGGCTAGCTGTAGGAGCTCGCACGCATACTCTTCCGTCGTTTCGCCGGGCTGCCGTCGTCGAGTGGCTAAGAGATATCGAGCATGCATCTCGTTTGGCGGTTTAATGTAGCGCTTCTTAAGAAGCTCGAGGACCCCTTTGTAGTCGGTGGCCGCACGGATCGCTAAATATACAGCGTCACTTACCCTCGCGTGGAGGACCCGGAGTCTGTCGTCGTCTGTGGTGACCCCTGCGGAGGCTTCGAGGTAATCCTGAAAACATTTCAACCAGTGGTCGAAGGTGTTGGAGGCGCCCGCCGCACGTGGGTCCAGCGTAAGACGTTCGGGTTTAAGCATTTGCTCCATGCTCTCTGTAGCGTTTTCTTTTTTTTTCCAACGACGAGAGTTCAATTAGTAGTCAATAAAATTGATGCGCGATATAACTCACGAGGCTAGAGATGCTCGAGGAAATAAAGGCTTTTATTGACTACTACAATAGAGCTACCATATATAATACACAATCCCAGACTGAGGGGTCCCAGACAGAGCAGTGACCTTTATACCTCTCCCAGGAGGCGGAGCCCGACTGGGATGTACCATAATAACTATAATACAGGTAGAACAGCCCAACCCTAACCCCAACAGTAACATGTAGAACAACCCAACCCTAACCCCAACAGCAACATATATACAGACTCATAGTACTGGCCAGACCCTGGCTCAGTACTACCTGGTGGGAACCAATGATGGTTCACCACAACATGACCAAAATATAAACCCCGAGGCAAAGATGTTAAGAGGGATGACCAAAAGAGGTGGCTCTTACTATGGATATTAAAAGAGGAAATTCCAGAATTGGTGGGGTCTAATCGCTGAAGGTACAACTGCCAATAATGGGCCTGATTTTACCAAAACTTCGCACCCGTTTTCGGGCGCGAAATCGTGGTAAAGTTGGGCGTTGGGCCTATACCGCGACCTGCACCCGATACCGAGCAGATCGCGGCTTTACCAACACCCGATTTGGGTGTGGGTCCGGAGTGCACCTGAATCAGGCGGCCCGACGATTTAAATGCATTTGCATGCATTTAAATCGACTGAATGAACCGCGCGCCCAACTCTACCGCCAAATCCCACTTTACCGTCTGCTGGCCCGATCCGGATCCACGCTTTTAACGACCTGGTAAATAAAAGTCTGAAGTCGTCGCTGCAGCTTCCGAAGAGCGGGCTCAGAGCTTGCAACGGCTCTCTGACCCAGGTCATCCTCTGGTTGGGAGGGGGGGGGGGGGGGGGGGGGGGGTGGTGGGTGGGAGGAGGGGAGTGGGATGAGGGGGGGGATTGGACGAGGAAGGGGGTGGGACCCAGATCATCTTCTGGTTGGGGGGGGGGGGTCCGCTGCCAGTCTGCGGCCGATCAGTGTGGACAGAGGGGGCAGGGGTGTCCGCCGCCACTCTGCGGGCGATTCCTCCTCCCCACCGGAGGAACGTATCCCTCCTGCCGGAGTGGACGTGCGGCTATGCCATCCCACAAAACCTTCAGGATGAAGCGATTCCTCGCTAAGAAGATGAAGCAGAACCGGCCGATTCCACAGTGGATCCGCATGAAAACCGGCTACAAGATCAGTACAAGTCCAAGAGGAGACACTGGAGAAGGACCAAGCTGGGCCTGTAAAGGGATCCACCATCACTGGTACACTACCAGCCACAGCCATCTCTCCCACTCTCGTGCCCCTGCAGGGAAGAGTAATATTTGACGCCCAGATTTGGCACTTAAGACTCAAAATGGTAAAATCAGGCCCAATGTGTTGGCGGGAGGGAAGATGCAAAAGATGTTCACTGCACTTTTAATGACTTCATATGAAAATTACATTGCACAATGGTAATGAAGCTTTACATTGTTAAAAACTATAGTACTTATTAATAAGCAAATAAAAATTGCTCAGGAAATGCATGCCCCCATTCCCAGGCCTCCATGGTTCCCAGATAAAGTTCTATATTCACTTCTACATTTGCATAGTGCATTATCCTAACCACAAAATGTTTCAGGTCACTCAACAACCAACAAAGTACATTTTGAAATGCAGTCACTGTTGCTGTGTATTTTTACCAGTCAAACCAGTTCTAATTAAAATCATAAATTGTGATCATTGGTGCACTATCCCTTCCAAACCTCTTAATCAAAATAATTTGCTTTAAATTTCCTCTCTTTGTCATTTAGTGAAGCAAACAGCAACACCCACAAATAGCAAATGACTGGTTAATCTGTTTTTGTTCATTTGGTTGAATGCTAAATACTATTGTCTTTCCTGTTTGTCTTTAAATAATGCCAAGGGATGTTTTACATACAGCTGAACAGTAAGAGGTAGTTTCAAGTTGGCATCTCATCAGAAAGATGGCATCCATAAATATGTAATAACCCCTCAAGACTGCATAGAATCCAAAATGATGTGTTTAACTCTTGGAAGTGATGCGTGTTATCACACACGAGGCTTGAGATGCTCAAGGAAATAAAGGCTTTTATTTACTATTACAACGAAGCTACTATGTATAGTACACGATCCCAGACTGAGGGGTCCCAGACAGAGCAGTGACCTTTATACCTCTCCCAGGAGGCGGAGCCCGACTGGGATGTACCATAATAACTATAATACAGGTGTAACAGCCCAACCCTAACGCCAACAGCAACAAGTAGAACAACCCATCCCTAACCCCAACAGCAACATATATACATACTCGTAGTACTGGCCAGACCCTGGCTCAGTACTACCTAGTGGGAACCAACGATGGTTCACCACATTCACCCCTCCTTTGAAGACAAAGGCCGGCGGGGTACAAAAAGAACAGAATAATTTGTCATCAGTCTATAAGTTCAGACGGTCAGGGGGACCGCACCGTCGTTGTGACCTCCTCAACACCGGTGATGACACCGGAGTAGGCACTCGCGGTGGCGTTCTCCCCAAGGCGATGTCTAACGGTTCCTCCACAGTCTCACGGGCCAGCTGACCCCGAGGTGATGATAATCCGTTGAGTTCCGACACGCCCTGAAGTGGCGACCATCTCCTGGACTCAGGCAAGCTATACACGGGAGTAAAAGGGTTAAGTAATGGTCCCGATGCTGCCCGCGCCGTGTCAGGAGGGGAAACAATAGTTGGGGGGGTCTCTAACAGAAGGTATGGGAGCGACAGGGGTTTCTACGTCCCCTGCTGGCGCCAGGTCTCGGATCGAGACCGTGTCCTCTCGCCCGTCAGGGTATGCCACATAGGCATACTGAGGGTTGGCATGGAGGAGATGGACCTGTTCGACCAACGGGTCGGACTTGCGAGCCCTTACATGTCGCCGCAGGAGGACAGGTCCTGAGTACGTCAACCAAGACGGTAATGAGGTCCCAGAGGAAGACTTCCGAGGGAATGGAAACAGTCTCTCATGGGGAGTAGCGTTGGTTGCCGTACACAGGAGTGAGCGTATGGAATGCAGCACATCAGGGAGCACCTCTTGCCAACGGGAGACTGGAAGGCTTTTTGACTTCAACGCCAGTAAGACAGCCTTCCAGACTGTAGCATTCTCACGTTCCACCTGTCCGTTACCCCTAGGGTTGTAGCTCGAGGTTCTACTAGAGGCAATCCCGTATGAGAGCAGGTATTGCCTCAAGTCATCGCTCATGAACGACGAGCCCCTATCGCTGTGAATGTAGCAGGGGTACCTGAACAGGGTGAAAAGATCACGGAATGCCTTGATAACAGTGGCAGCGGATGTATCAGAGCAGGGAATAACAAAAGGGAATCTCGAGTACTCATCAATGATGTTGAGGAAGTACACATTCCGATCTGTTGAGGGAAGGGGGCCCTTAAAGTCGACACTCAGTCTTTCGAAGGGACGAGTGGCCTTGACTAGTTGTGCCCGGTCAGGTCGGTAAAAGTGCGGTTTGCATTCCGCGCATACCCGACAGCTTCTCGTTATGGACCTGACATCCTCCACCGAGTAGGGCAGATTGCGGGCTTTTACGAAGTGGTAGAGCCGAGTGACCCCAGGATGGCAGAGGTCATTATGGAGAGCCTGCAAACGGTCCTCCTGTATACTGGCGCATGTTCCACGTGATAGGGCATCCGAGGGCTCGTTGAGTTTTCCTGGATGATACATGATGTCGTAATTATAGGTGGAGAGTTCGATTCTCCACCTCAAGATCTTGTCGTTCTTGATCTTGCCCCGCAGCGTATTATTGAACATGAACGCCACGGACCGCTGGTCCGTGATCAGGGTGAACCGTTTTCCCGCCAAGTAATGGCGCCAATGCCTGACGGCCTCCACAATGGCCTGGGCCTCCTTTTCCACCGCCGAATGTCGAATATCGGGGCCTTGGAGGGTGCGGGAAAAAAAGGCGACGGGCCTGCCCGCCTGGTTAAGTGTGGCGGCCAGGGCGAAATCAGATGCATCGCTCTCCACCTGAAAGGGGATGGACTCATCGACAGCGTGCATCCTGGCTTTCGTGATGTCAGCTTTTAGTTTATCAAAGGCCAATCGAGCCTCTGGTGTTAGGGGAAAAGAGGTGGACTTGATGAGCGGACGGGCTTTGTCCGCGTAATTGGGAACCCACTGTGCGTAGTAAGAGAAGAAGCCTAAGCATCTTCTCAGTGCTTTTGCGCTAGTGGGCAGGGGAAGTTCAAGGAGGGGACGCATACGGTCTGGATCAGGGCCAATGACCCCGTTTTCCACCACGTATCCGAGAATGGCTAAACGGAGCGTACGAAACACACACTTCTCCCTGTTGTAGGTCAGGTTCAGGCGAGATGCAGTACGTAGGAACTTAAGGAGATTTGTGTCGTGGTCCTGCTGGTCATGGCCGCAGATGGTGACGTTATCCAGGTACGGGAAGGTAGCCCGCAGCCCGTTCTGGTCCACCATTCGGTCCATAGCACGCTGGAAGACCGAGACCCCATTGGTGACACCAAAAGGAACCCTAAGAAAGTGATACAAGCGACCATCCGCCTCAAAAGCTGTGTATTGTCGGTCCTCTAGGCGAATGGGGAGTTGGTGGTAGGCAGACTTGAGGTCTATGGTGGAGAACACCCGGTACTGCGCAATCTGGTTGACCATGTCAGATATGCGTGGGAGGGGATACGCATCCAGCTGCGTGTATCTATTAATGGTCTGACTATAGTCAATGACCATCCGGGGTTTGTTCCCCCTCTTGACCACCACGACCTGCGCTCTCCATGGACTAGCGCTAGATTGTATGATCCCTTCCTTGAGGAGCCGCTGAACTTCAGATCGAATGAAGATCCGATCCTCAGCGCTGTAACGCCTACTCTTAGTCGCAATGGGCTTGCAGCCTGGCACAAGATTCTGGAACAGGGAGGGTGTGGTAATCTTCAGCGTCGAGAGGCTACAGGCAATTTGGAAGCTGCTGTTCTCCCACTGAAAGCAGAGGGAGTGGCTCACCGTACTGTAGGGTTACACTCTTCAAGTGGACCATGAAATTTAGTCCGAGGAGTATTGGCGCGCAAAGGTGCGGTAACACCAGGAGCTTGAAGCGCTCATAAACTGTGCCCTGCACCGTTAAATTTACCACGCAACTCCCTAGCACAGTGACAGACCGGGACCTTGATGCCATCGAAATCGTCTGTTTGACAGGTTGGATCTGGAGGCCACACCGCTTCACAGCGTCTGGGTGAATAAAACTCTCAGTGCTCCCGCTGTCAAACAGACAATAAATCAAGTGTTTGTTTACCTGAATGTCCATCATAGACTTGTCGAGTCTGTGAGGCTTGGCCTGGTCCAGGATGATCGATGCCACCGTTGGTTCGTGAGCGCCACTGCAGGCAGCAGAGATAGATGAAGATGACCCCTGCTGGTCGTTCGCGGTCGGTGCCAACCAACATGGCTGCTCCCATAGGTCGCACGTGGGTGATGGCACCAAAATCAGCGACCCCTGGTGGTCGCGCATCTCTTGCGACTCCGTTGACTGTAATGGCGGCGTCCTGGCCTCGCACGTGGACGAAACCCTCGACAATGCCGACGATGAAGAACTGGGCTCCGGGGAGTCGCAGGCCGCACTGCTGTTCCTGGATGTAAGTTTGGATCGGCATACCTTCGAATAGTGCCCCTTCTTACCGCAGGCGGAGCACAACACAGCTTTAGCGGGACATCGCTGCCAAGTGTGCTTCACTCCCCCACAGAAGTAACACCGCGGGCCGCCTGGAGCTGCTGCCGTCGTCAGGCCCGAGTGTGGGCACGCCATCACGCAGCTTTTCGAACCCAAGGGACGAGGAGGGACCAGCGACTGCTCCTGCCATGCTGTCTCCACGTGGTCTTCGGGATACAATGCTAGGCTTTTGGAGGCCATCTCCAACGTATCCGCTAGTTCTATCGACTTAGTGAGATCAAGATTACCTTGCTCCAACAGTCTGAGTCGGATATAAGATGATCCGATTCCCGCCACAAACGCATCTCGAGCGAGGTCGTTCATGTTCTGGTCTGCCAACACTGCTTTGCAGTTACAGCCCCTGGTTAGCTGTAGGAGCTCGTTCGCGTACTGTTCCATTGTTTCGCCGGGCTGCCGTCGTCGAGTGGCTAAGAGGTATCGAGCATGCATCTCATTTGGTGGTTTAATGTAACGCTTCTTAAAAAGCTCGAGGGCCCTTGTGTAGTCGGTGGCTGCACGGATCGCGAGATATACCGTGTCGCTTACCCTCGCGTGGAGGACCCGGAGTCTGTCGTCGTCTGTGGTGACCGCTGCGGAGGCTGCAAGGTAGTCCTCAAAACATTTCAACCAGTGGTCGAAGGTGTTAGAGGCGCCCGCCGCACGTGGATCCAGTGTAAGACGTTCGGGTTTTAACATTTGCTCCATACTCTCTGTATCGTTTTCTTTTTTTTTAACGACGAGAGTTTAATTAATAGTAAATAAAATTGATGCGCGTTATCACACACGAGGCTTGAGATGCTCAAGGAAATAAAGGCTTTTATTTACTATTACAACGAAGCTACCATGTATAGTACATGATCCCAGACTGAGGGGTCCCAGACCTTTATACCTCTCCCAGGAGGCGGAGCCCGACTGGGATGTACCATAATAACTATAATACAGGTGTAACAGCCCAACTCTAACCCCAACAGCAACAAGTAGGACAACCCATCCCTAACCCCAACAGCAACATATATACATACTCGTAGTACTGGCCAGACCCTGGCTCAGTACTACCTAGTGGGAACCAACGATGGTTCACCACAGGAAGGGTGTTGGATACTTGAATCTTCTGATTCAGAAAGAAGTGTAGTGCTAGCTAAATAAAGCTGACACTTAGTCACAGTCAGGTTTACCCCCTAGTCTTTGGTGAGCTGGGTGATCTGTGCAAGGCAAGAGTAATAAAAGCAGGAGTAGTCTCTGGAATAGGGAAGGGAAAATTGACCTGCAACTTGTGATCAACATACAATAACCCCTCTTGAAGTTAATGTGTGTAAATGCTGGACAAGGCTGGAATTGTGCTGGACAAGGCTGGAACTGTGATGGCCTCCAAGCTCAGACGATCTACTGATACAAACTGTTATGGGTCATTTGTGAGGAAAAGGCCATTTCGACATGGATCCAAAAGGCAACTACTGCCTGTGGAACTGAATCAAAAGATGAGGTGTTGTTCAAAAAGCTTACGTTGAGTTTCATTAAGGTGGAGAATAAGGCGTGGCACGGTGGCACAGTGGTTAGCACTGCTGCTTCACAGCGCCAGGGACCTGGGTTTGATTTCCGGCTTGGGTCACTGTCTGTGGAGTTTGCACATTCTCCCCGTGTCTGCGTGGGTTTCCTCCGGGTGCTCCGGTTTCCTCCCACAGTCCAAAGATGTGCGGGGTAGGTGGATTGGCCGTGCTAAATTGCCCCTTAGTGTCAGGGGGACTAGCTAGGGTCAATGCATGGGGTTCTGAGGATAGGGCCTGGGTGGGATTGTGGTCGGTGTAGATCCATTGGGCCGAATGGCCTCCTTCTGCACTGTAGGATTCTATGATTCTATGAACTAAAATGACAGGGCACCGGGAGCTTGCAAACTCAATGGAGGTACTACACAAAGCAGCACCAAATCTGCAATTGGTCTCTCCAGTGTAGAGGACATCATATTGTGAACAGTTGGCACAATAGACCAGATTGAAAGGAGTACAAATAAATTGCTGTTTCACCTGGAAGGAATGTTTGGGGCCTTGGACAGTAAGAAGAGATGAGGTGGAAGGGCTGATGTTACATCTGTTGTGTTTGTATGAGTAAGTGCCTTGGAAAGGGGGTGGGTGGGGTGTCAGGGGTGACTGAGAAGTGGACCATGATATCACAGAGGGAACAGTCCCTTGGGAATGTTGAAAGGGGAACAGAGAGAAAGATGTGTTTGGTACCAGTGGCATCATGCTGGAGGTTGCAGAGCTAACAGAAAAATGATCCATTGAATTTGGAAATTGGTGGGGTGGAAGTGAGGGCAAGGGAAATCCTTTCATGGTTGTGGGATGGAGAGAGGGCAGGGTGAGAGAATAAATGCAGGAAATGTGGCAGACATTGTCAACCATGGCGGCAGGGGAGGGTGGGGGTAATGCTTGGTTAACAATAAAGGAAGACATGTCAGAAATGCTGGTGTGGAAGGTAGCATCATCAAAACAAATGCGACAAAACGGAGGAACTGGGAGAATGGGATGGAATCCTGACAGGGTTTGGGGTGTGAGGAAGTCTAATCAAGGTAGTTGTGGGAGTCTGTGGGATAACAATGAATATTAATTCACTAGAGATGCTGAGTAAGAAGTCAAGGCAGGGTAGGGAAGAGTCGGAGATGGACCATGTGGAGCCATGAGAAGGGTGGAAATTGGAAGCGATGTTGATTCAGGTTTCTAATTGGGATGAGAGTAAGACACGTCACCAGTGCAACAATCAATGAATGGCTGAGAATGACTGGAACAAGAAATGTTCCAACATATCTTACAAAAAGGCAGCAAAGCTAGAACCCAAAGCAAGTTTGGAAGAAATCAGTTCAGTGGTGCATGAACAGGCTGAAACAATACCAAGACTGTTTATGAATCTGGGGAGGGAGGTAGAAGTGAGCTGTAGAACGTTGGAGAACTATGAGATGGGAAGCCGTGGAGGGGAGGTCACCAGAGGATATGCGGTCAGTGATTTAACTATCTCCTGTATTTCTTTATGTAGTTTTGATTGAAGGAATAATGTTGATCAAAACACCATAAGACGCTGCTCTTCTTCAAATAGTGTCATTTTTTATTCCCATTTCACCAGGTAGGAGGGGAACTTTGATCTCATGTGTCATTTGACAGATGGCACATCCAGTAGGGCAGCAAAATGCACCAAAACAATTAATTTGCAGTGTCGTCAGTGAAAACAATTTCCCATGTTGTTCTAACACATCAGTGTTAAAATAATCAATCCCATCATCTGAATGTCTCCCCACGCTTCCCATTGAGGTGTCTGTCACTTCTCACAGTTTTTTTGGTGGACATTATAAAATGTGTGGGGGTGATGTAGGGGTCAATATTTGTCTGGTCTTCTTGAGGTAAGCAGCATGCAAACATTATAATTCCTCCTCATTTCAATTCTCCTCATAACCGAGTGTAGCTGTGGAAACTGAGTGCAAATCTGAGAGTTTGGTGAGGGAGGAAGTTCAATGAGGTGGGATTGGTGGGGGGGGGGGGGGGGGGGGATGTTTCTTTTGCTTTTTCTACTTTTCTCACCCTGGAAGGAATTGGTTCCTACTTGTACCAGGCCACAGTCACACCACTTAGGATAGGGTCTTGTGATTTGACCAGTGGCAGGAGAGAGTAATTCCAAGTGATGTAGGTGAAGTCAGGAGTGTCAGTCTTTCCTATTATCCAATAGAATTATAGAATTCCTACAGAGCAGAAGGAGGCCACTTGGCCCATCGAGTCTGCACTGACACTTCAACAGAGCATCTTACCCAAGCCTTATCCCTGTAACCCCATGTATTTACCCCACTAGTCACCCTAGCCTATACATCTTGGGACACTAAGGGACAAGTTAACATGACCAATCAACCTACCCTGCACATCTTTGGACTGTGGGTGGAAAACAGAGCACCCGGAGGAAACCCACGCAGACACAGGGAGTCTGTGCAAACTCTACACAGGCAGCTACCCAAGGCCAGAATTGAACCCGGGTTCCTAGTGCTGTGAGGCAGCAGTGCTAACCACGGTACCAACATACCGCCCAATAGGTCTGAGATTCTTTCCACTTGTTTGGGTGAGAGCTGAACTGGGCTGGAGAGGAACTGGCAAAGGGAGGGGAAGGATGCAACTGTCGTGGTCCATGAAGTTACAGAGGTAGAGCTAGGAAAGAGATTTTACATAGGTTATGAGGAGCACGGCATTAAATTAAAAAGCAGAACCTCAAAAGGTGGGATTATTACTTGAGCCATGTGCAAATTGGCATAGAGTACATAAAGTTAGAGAAATAAATACTTGGCTCAACATGAGAGAAGTGAGTTCCAGTTAGTGGAGCACTAACACCAGTACTTGGGAAAGTAGGTGCTGCACCATTGGGAAAGTCCATATCTGAACCCTGCTAGGACCAGTGTTGTTGTGAACCATATAACTAGGAAAGTAGAGAGATTTCAAGCTAAATAGTGGGGAAAGGGATGAAATGTGGAAAGATGTAGTATATCAAAGAGTAGAGACAAGGGAAAGGCGAAATTAGCAATATGGGAAATGAGGGTCTGAGAATGGCAGGAAGGGATAACGATTCAAACCAAAGAATGCATCAACAATCAAGACTAGATTTTACAAAGTTAACAAAAAGACAAAACTGAAGGTTTTATATCTGAATGCACGTTGCATTCATAACAAAGCAAATGTCATAATAGCGTACATTTGAGGTAACTAAATATGATCTGATAGCCATTGCAGAGATGTGGCTGCAGGGTGACAAGGATTTGCTCCTAAATATTGAGGGGAATATGATATTTAAGATGAAATGGCAGCCAGGTAAAGGTGAAGGGGTAGCACTGTTAATCAAGGATGTCATTTGTGTGATAGTTAGAGATTACCTTTTGTGGACAGAGAAAGAACGGCTACAACAATGGTTTAACAACAATAATGGCAATTGTGGCTTTAAAATGGCTATTCTGGCTGAGTGCTCAGCATGCTGGCATCTTGGGTCAATTTTATAGATTAAAACCAGATGCAGGTTGTGAAGAGGCTCTGGTCTGGGAGCTGTGATCTGAAGCTTCCTGTGTTGGCCCAGATAAGGGAAGTTGTTTACATTAAGCGAGACACTGCGTCTCTGATTTATATGGCTGCTATGTATGGGACCGGTCAAATGAACTAAGTGTAATGGCGTCATTCAAAAGTAATTTCACTGGATGTTTGAGCCATGTGATTACTTTCTGGTTACACAACTGGCTGGATGACAGGGTATTCCGGAAGCGAGTGGAGAATTGTAGATAAAAGACACTGCAGTCCTCTGTTTGGCAGCGATAACTCGAAGAGACCAACCATCGCAAGAAGAAGTGTACCCTGAAGGACGCTTCAGAGAAGGGGAAGATAGATTCTACATTGAGGATATTTCTTGGCCCAGGTTTTCTTAAACTCGGTCGTATCTATTTTCAGTTAAATAGTTAAAGTTGATGGTTAGTTAAAGTTAATGTTCAGTTAAAGTTAAAGTGCAGTTTAAGAGTTAAAGTTCAGTTGAAAGTTGATGTTCAGTTAGAGTTAAAGTTCAGTAAAGAGTTAATCAGTTGCAACTATTTATGTTTGAGTTGGTACTAGAAGTGTTAAATAAAGTAATAATTGAATTACTATCCTTGTTTGTCTCATTAAACTGGAATGCTTGGAAGTTGTTTAAATTAAAGTTGTACAACGTTAGTGTGACTCAATAAGAAGTAAATGTAAAAGTTGCTCCGGGTTGGACTCTTAAAACTTTTAAATGATTTTGAACAAACCTGATGTTTACTCTGATCAAATAAATGCAGTATAGGTGATCCTAACTTAAACGAGGCAGTGGTAACCCTATAGCCAGCCGTGAGAAGGGATTAAAGACCCATCTTTCGGCAGTATTGTGGGGGGTGGATTGATTCACTTTTCTGATACGCCAGGCATAGGGGGAGTAGGAGCTAACTTTTAGCGCAAATTGAATTCCTGGGCTAAATTGCATGTCTTCCTCCGTTAGTTTAATCTAGAAGTAACGGGGAAAATGGCAGAGTGTTCAAAATGGGAAGAAACATTAAGAGATTATCTCCATAAAAAATGGCCACATTGGATGGAATTTTGTATCATCAGTGAAGAGGATCTGGGATCCATGAGTCAAAAATGTTGAAATGAAGGGCATTGAGACGAAGGGAAGCGAGCAGATAAAATGAGTAAAGTTACAGTGATTGCGAGTTGTTTCGGGCAGATACAGGGAAAAGAAAGGGATGTTAAGCATTTAAATGATGACCTAGAGAATGTGAGGTTAGAAATAGTGCAACTAGAAGTAACAATGAAGATGAGAGAGGATGAGTTACAGCATGTTGTAGATATAGAAGTAAAGAAAGTGCAAGAGGATACTGAAGTTAAAATGGATAGTATGGAGAAAGAGATCGAAGGGCTTTGAGTTAAAGTGGCAGATCAAGAACAAAGAAATCAAACTAATATGCTGCAAGTGGCTCAGTTTCAGATTCAGAGTGAAAAATCTTATCATGAAAAGCAGCCAGCTATTATTGAAAAGGATGAGGCAGAAAAGGCTGTGTCTGTATTAACAGAGGAATGCACAAATCTACAGGCAGCATTTAAGGTTTTACACCAAAAGCAGGATTCCGCAGCTGACCATTCAAAGTGCCAGCAAGAAATTGAAAAGTTGAAGTCACAGTTATCGATACAGCAGGGAATGATGTGTGCATTTGAGACATTTGAGGTGCAGGATGAGGAAAATGCAGTAGATTGGGGTGCCTTGCAGGCAGCAGCAAATCAATATTTGGAACATAATAAAAATTGGGGACCACCACCTCCCTTTCCTGTGGGACGAGACCCTTCAGCAACTCCAGAGCCACCTCCTGTTCAAAGAAACCGATAACGACTCAACGTAGCAGGGGCGATGAGTCTGAGACAGTTACATATTCAATTCCGTTCACAGTGGCACAGTTAGCTCAGATAGCTAAGAAAATTACTGCATTCGAGCCAGCAGCAGATCCATTTGCTTTCCTTGAAAGTGTTAGACAACAGGGTGTGCTTTATGGGTTGGATGAGGCAGAACAGGTAAAATTATGTGTAATGTGTCTTAGTCCAGCTGTACAATCTACATTGCCCGATCCTCAAGATGTTGGGGAGGGAACTTAAGTGGAGATGAAAGAAGCGATTTTACCTGCAATTAGGTACAATAACGGTGATCCGGTAGAGGATTGAATAAGTGTAGACAGCATAAGGGGGAACATCCAACAGCCTTTGCCAGTCACTTATGGATCCATTTTCAGGATGCTTTTGGGTAATTACAGAGACCGCATTTAGATAAGGAGAACACTGCTAAATGGGTGCGGACTTTGATATCACATGCTCCTGAGGAGAGTCGGAAAGCTTGTGTGCTTTTTGAACCAACTGACATAACTCATGATGAGGCATGGGTTATAAGGCGTGTGACCCGGGCTTGGGAACAGGAAGTGCAGGATTTAGAAAAGGAGAAAAATAAACCTGCAAAAGGTGGGAAAATGCTGCCAGCGAGAGCTTCTAATTCTGTCCCTGTCTGGAGAAATGAAGGTAGAGGGAGAGGTAATGGTGTTTGCTCATGGCGAGCTCCACCGTATGAGTCTAATGGTAGAGATCAGTCTATGGGTGATTCTAGACAGATAAGGTGTTTTCATTGTGGGTGATTAGGACATTTTGTTCGTGACTGTCGGGGGCTTTTGCAATCATATACACAGGGACCATACCCACGGGGTCCATGACCTGAGCCTGGACCGAGGTCGGGACAGAGTCTGAGACCGGAGTCGAGTCTGAGATCTGGGCAGAGATCTTGTAGGTTACCATTGGAGGGACCTGTATGGCAAGCTCCAGTGAGACAGAAAATGGCAATTTTCTTGATCCTGAACTCCTGCCATATGAAGCGAGACAACGACGGTGTCTGGCCTCTCTAACTTGGGTGTGTAATACAAGATGGGATGGTGTAGGGCAGCCCTTGGTGGATAGCGAGGTATGAGGCCGCCCTGTTGAGTTCCAATGGGACACAGGGGGATCCCACACTGCCTTTAACACATCCAAAATTTTTGAACCATCCTGGCGTACTAATGGTACGATTTTACTGAGCGGATTCACTGTTCACTTGCAAGAGGGACTTATTAGAGAACCATTAGAATTTCGGTTGGGGAATGTGGTTTGTTACCACCCTGCAATTTTAGTAGATCTTTCCCTGATGGCAGAGCATATTTTGGGCTCAGATTTAATGACAAAGTGTAACCTTTCTTTTGATCCAGTTAACTGTTGTATTTGGCAAATGGCTGATAGAGATGAAGCTCCAGCAGAAGTAGCTGTGGGGTCTTAGTGGGTGAATTTTGGTTTAATCCTGAGACGATGTCTGATGATGCCGATATGCAAAGGATTAGACAAACACAAGCACAATCATGATTGTGGAAGAATAGAGGGTGAAATCATGGTTGATGGTCCAGATCCAAAAACACAGAAACAATATGCTTTCCCTAAGCAGGCTGAAGGTGAGGTTGCTAAGGTGATTGATAGTCTGCTACAGCAGGGATTGCTGCATCCAGTGGCTTCTATAACAATTCTCTGATTTGGCCAGCAGAAAGCCTGATGGCTCTTGGCGTTTAACGGTAGATTATAGGAATGTTAAACAAGGTTACTCCGTTAACAGCACCAACTGTAGCCAGCAGTCAGCTTCACTGTTAAAACAAATTCCACGGGCTAAATATTTTACTGTGCTGGATACAAGTAATGGGTTTTGGTCAATTCTATTAAATCAGCAGTGTCAGTATAAGTTTGCTTTTACGTTTGCTGGCCAACAATATACTTGGACTTGTTTACCTCAGGGGTTTCATAATTCTCCATCTATATACTTCATCGTCGGTTGGCTACAGGATTAGAAGGGATTTCACGACTTGGATGTTTAGTTCAGTATGTTGATGATCTTTTGTTACAAACTGAAATTAAATCGGAACATCTCCAGTTGTTAGTTGAATTGCTTACTCTCCTTACTAATTTAGGTTGTAAAGTTAACCCTAAGAAAGCTCAAATCATGCGATCTCACATGGTTTATTTGAGTACTGTTGTTACTCAAGGTAAACAGGAGATTAAACAAAAATGAATTGATTCTATCTTACAGCTGCCTCTTCCGAAGGATGTTGGTGCATTTTGATCTTTCCTTGGTTTAGTGGGATACTGCAGAAATCATATCGATGAGTTTGCAACTAAAGCTGCTCCATTGCCAGAGCTACTGCGCAAAAATGCTCCATGGCTGTGGATTGAGCAGCATAAACAAGCAGCATGTGATTTAAAGCATGCTTTGTCTTCAGCGCCAGCATTATTGGTGCCAGATCCTGATCTGTCGTTTGCATGGGAAGTGGCGGCAACTGAGTTAACTCTCTTAGCTGTTCTTTTACAGGAAAGACACAACAGACTGGGTCCTGTGGCTTGCGCTTCTCGACTCCTAACTCCAGTGGGACGAGGGTTTGCTCTGTGTGAGCACCATCTTCCTGGGGTGTTTTGGGCAGTACAATTTTTTGCATATATAATTGGTTTAACCCTTTAACAATTTTAACAGAACACACACGTCTACAGCTTTTGTTAGATGGTCGAGTCAAAGCTGGCTCCATTAGTCAAGTTCATTTAGCTTGGTGAACTCTTTTGCTCCAAGGCAGGGATATCACAGTTAAAAGTACCGGAACACCCACATTTCTAGCTGGTAATCTTCAAAGTGGGGGTGAACCTCATGAATGCCAAGTAGTGGCAACTAATGTTCCCAAGGGACCTTTTGTGCCAAAACAGGGGGGGAATGACAGCTAGATGTGCAGGAAGAGAATGTACAACAATTACAACATGTTTATGTTGATGGATCTTCAAGAGTGGAGGATGGTGTCAGACAGACAGGTTGTGGGAGATATGTAGAGGATCAGCTGGTCTGTGGCTTTAACAAGGACAGCACTCAGCATCAGTTGTTGAGTGAAGCCTGTGAAAATACTGTGCCTTTAAGAAATGTATATTGTGTCATGTTTCTTGTGAAGGATTTTTATTCAGAAATCAGTCCTATTTACCCAGTACTGTTTTGTCTATTGTTGATACTGCAGGAGCATGATTGATCTTAATTGTTGAAGTGTTTGTTTTAATCTGGGTTAATGCAATTTTTGTGTTTTCTCCTGGGGTTTTCAGAGTAGGGTTTGATTAGGTTGATTGACAGGAAAATCATGTGACTGGGCATAGCTAGCCTGACAGAGAGAAACAAGCATCAGTTGCTGTTCTGAATATTTACAGTGCAGTAGCTCTGTCTACTTTTATCTGTGTTTGGAGATTAGATTCTGGGACCTGCCAGAAAATATGTCTCTTTCTCTGAAGTTTTGCTGTTTGAAGATAGATCTTTCTCTGGAGGCTGCTGTCTGGAAGACAGAAGTCTCTCTATATCTCTGTCTAAAGGTGTTAAAAGACTGGAAGACTAGCACCCTGTGCAAACCTGTATTTTTTTTCTAATTCTGAAGAGGGGTTTACATTTGTGGGGATATTGCTTAAGTTGGAACTACAGAGATAGCTAGTAGTTAAGAACTATATCTTGTCATGTTTAAGTATTTCAACTGGTAAAAGTTATGTTAATTTTTTTTGTTATATTTTAACAGTGTTGTTAAATAAAGTTTGTTAAATAAAATCTACCTAGTGGGTCACAGAATCACACTTGGAGCAAAACACCTTATACTCGTACTAATGTCAAAATCAAAAAAAGTTGGGGTCTAAGCTAACTCCATAATAAACCTTGGAGTTTCTGATCTGGTCCCTAACAAACCACACTTGCCTTTAATAAGGCTCTAGAAATTTCTCAGGGCATGGAAATGGTTGACAGCAATACTAAAGATATTCAGAAGGTGGTGTCCAGGTGGGAGAACCAACACTGTGCCAGAAAGAAACCGCAAACAGAAATGTGCAAGCAGTGGAGTGTTTTATGCAAATCATTGCAAGTTTATGGATGCTGTGTGTCTCTGGTGCAACAAAAAGGGGCATTTAGCAAAGAAATGCAGGGCCAAGAAGAGCAAAACAAAGGCTAAGCAAGAGAAGTTTAATTTGAAGAAGTCTCAATCAGTTAAGCATCTTCTCGACAGCTCAAAACAGGTATAGTAGCTTATGGCATGTTTAATAAGGCACAAACAGAGCCTACGTTTACTACAGTGGTGGTCGATGGTAAGCAAATCAAGATGGAGGTGAACACAGCAAACTCGGCATCCGGAATTAGTGAAGAGACCTGTAAGTGAGCCTGAGCACATCAGTGGGAGAGAGACTGCAGCCGGAGTGAGTTCAGCCAGAGTGAGGGCTTCAGGAATTTGGAGCTGAGTGGGAATTCAGTGCTGAGGGGGAAGAGGTGCTCATCTTCGGGAGAGGCGGAACTGCTAGGGAGACTCGAGGGCAAGTGAGAGCGAGAAGGAAATCGAACTGTGCCGTCACAGCCAACAGGTAAGTGATTGGTTGGTGACTGGTAAGTAAGTAAGTAATTTTTTCTTTTCTTTTTACTCTTGGCATTGTAGTTGTTGTTGTACACTATAATAATGTTTCCATGTAATTTCTGTGGTTTATAGTTTGTAAAAGTTACATTCAGTAGTAATGAGGAGCAGGAAAGAAATGCCTTAGAGAATTGGATATAATGTGAAACAAAACATTCTTCAAAAGTTTAATTCAAAGGGGTAAGACATGACAGGAGAGCCCCAAGCCGTGGTTTGCTCCTCTTGCTCCATGTGGCAGGCTGGGGACAGTTCCAGTTCCCTGGGTCAGCATGTGTGCAGGAAGTGTCTTCAGATGCAGCTCCTGGAAGCTCGAGTTTCAGAGCTGGAGTGGTGGCTGGAGGCACTGTGGAGCATCCGCGAGTCGGAGAGGTGGTCACACCGCAAGTCCAGACTCCGCCAACAGGAAGGGAATGGGTGACCACCAGACAGAGCAAGAGAGATAGGCAGGTAGTGTAGGAATCTCCTGTGGCCATTCCCCTGCAGAACAGATATACCGCTTTGGATACTGTTGAGGGGAATGACCTCTCAGGAGAAAGCAGCAGCAGCCAAACTCGTTGCACCACGGTTGGTTCTGCTGCAGAGGGGAGGGGTAAAAAGTGTGCCAATGCAATAATTATAGCAGATTCAATTGTAAGGGGGATAGACAGGCATTTCTGTGGCCGCAAACGAGACTCCAGGATGGAATGTTGTCTCCCTGGTGCGAGGGTCAAGGATGTCTTGGAGCAGCTGCAGGACATTCTGAAGTGGAGGGCGAACAGCCAGTGGTCGTAGTACACGTTGGTACAAATGATATAGGTGAAAAAAGGGATGAGGTCCTAAAAGCAGAGTACAGGGAAGCTAGGAAGAAAGTTAAGAAATCGGACCTTAAAGGTAGCGATCTCAGAATTACTACCGGTGCCATGTGTTAGTCAGAGTAGAAATGGCAGGATGTATCGGATAAATACGTGGCTGAAGAGATGGTGTCAGGGGGCGGGTTTCAGATTCCTGGGGCATTGGACCGGTTCTGGGGAAGGTAGGACATGTACAAATTGGACGGGGTTACACCTGGGCAGGACTGGGATTGATGTCCTAGGGAGAGTGTTTGCTAGAGTGGTTGGGGAGGGTTTAAACGAATATGCCACGGGGATGGGAACCTATGTAAGGAGTCAGAGAAGGAGGGAGAAAGGACAAAACAAACGGTAGAAAAGGGAATAAGAAAAGTGATAAGCAGAGAAACCAAGGACAAAGTTCAAACAGGGCTCTAGAGAAAAATACTGGGATCAAGACAAACAATGTTAAAAAGACAAGCTTAAAGTCTCTGTACATTAATGCGTGGAGCATTTGCATTAAAGTGAATGAACTAATCATGCAGATAGATATAAATGGGTACGATATAATTGGGATAACGGAGACATCGTTGCAGGGTGACCAGGAGTGGGAATTGAATGTCCCAGGGTATTCAATATGTAGGAAGGATAGGCATAAAGGAAAAGGTGGTGGAGTGGCACTGCTGGTTAAAGAGGAAATTAATACAATAGATAGAAAGGATATTGGATCTGACAACATGGAGTCCGTATGGGTAGAGTTGATAAATTTCAAGGGGCAAAAAACATTTGTGGATGTCATATATAGACCCCCAAACTGTGGTGGTGATGTTGGGAATGGCATTAAACATGAAATTAGTGATGCATGTGAAAAGGGAATATCAGTGATCATGGGTGATTTTAATCTGCACATAGATTGGGCAAATCAAATTAGCCACAATACCATAGAAGAGGATTTCTTGGAGTGTATACAGGATAGTTTTCTAGACCAATATGTGGAAGAACCATCTAGAGACTGGGTACTGTGTAATGAGAAAGGAATCATTGCCAATCTAGCTGTACGAAATCCCTTGGGGATGAGCGACCATAACATGATAGAATTTTTTGTCAAGATGGAGAGTGAAGTAGTTGATTCAAAGATTAGGGTGCTCAATCTTAATAAAGGAAACCATGAGGATGTGAGGTGTGAGTTGGCCTTGATAGATTGGAGAGAGTTACTTAAAGGGATGACAGTGGATAGACAATGGCAAACATTCAAGGAACACATGGGGGAACTGCAGCAACTGTTTATTCCTGTTTGGCACAAAAGCAAAATGGGTGAGGGCCAATCCATGGCATACAAAGGAAATTAAAGAAAGTATGCGATCTAAGGAAGAAGCATACAGATTGGCCAAGAAAAATAATAGGTCTAAAGATTGGGAGCAGTTTAGAATTCAGCAAAGAAGGACTAAGGGATTGATTAAGAAGGGGAAAATATAGTATGAAAGTAAGCTTGCAGAGAACATAAAGACTGATACTAAGAGTTTCTATAGATACGTGAAGAGAAAGAGGTTGGTGAAGACAAATGTAGGTCCTCTACAGACAGAAATGGGGGAATGTATAATAGGGGACAAAGAAATGGCAGAGCAACTGAATACATACTTTGGTTCTGTCTTCACAAAACAGGACACAAATCAGATGCCAGAAATGTTGGAGAATGCAAGATTTAGTGAGAGGGAAAAACTAAGGGAGATCAATATTAGTAGAGAAATTAGTTGATAAGATTGAAGGCGGATAAATTCCCAAGACCTGATAATCTATATCCCAGAGTACTTAAGGAAGTGGCTCTAGAAATAAGTGGATACATTGGTGGTCATCTTTCAGGATTCTATAGACTCTGGAACAATCCCTGCAGATTGGAAGGTAGCAAATGTCACTTCAATATTCATAAAGGGAGGTAGAGAGAAAACAGGGAATTATAGACCAATAAGCTTAACACCGGTAGTGGGGAAAATTCTCAAATCCATTTATAGCAGGGCATTTAGAAATCAGTGGCAGGATCAGACAGAGTCAGCATGGATTTATGAAGGGGAAATCATGCTTGACAAATCTGTTGAAATTCTTTGAAGATGTAACTAATAGAGTTGACAAGGGGGAACCTGTAGATGTGGTATATTTGGACATTCAGAAAGTGTTTGACGAAGTCCTGCACAACAGATTATTGTGCAAGATTAAAGCGCACGGGATTGGAGGAAGTGTATTGAGATGGATAGAAAACTGGTTGGCAGAGAGGAAACAGAGTAGGAATTAATGGGTGCTTTTCAAATTGGCAGGCAGTAACTAGTGGGGTGCCACAGGGATCGGTGCTGGGACCCCAGCTATTCACAATATATATTAATGATTTGGATGAGGGAACAAAATGTGACATCTCAAAGTTTGCAGATGATGACCTGTGACGAGGATGCAGAGGTCCTTCAGAATGATCTGAACAGGTTGGGCGAGTGGGCTAATCAATGGCAGATGCAGTATAATTTGGATAAGTATGAGGTTATTTACTTTGGAAGCAAAAACAAGAAGGCAGATTGCTTCCTGAATGGCTGTCAATTAAAAGAGAGGGGAGTGTGCAGTGGTATCTGGGTGTCTTTTTGCACCAGTCGCTGAAGGTAGCATGTAGGTGCAGCAGGCGGTAAAGAAGGCATGTTGGCCTTCATTGCGAGAGGTTTTGAGGACAGGAGCAAGGATGTGTTGTTGCAACTATACAGGGCCTTGGTGAGACCACGCCTAGAATATTGTAAGCAGTTTTGGTCTCCTTTTCGGAGGAAGGATGTTCTTGCTCTCGAGGGAGTGCAGCAAAGGTTTACCAGGTTGATTCTGGGGATGGCGGAACTTAATGTATGAGGGTAGATTGACTTGTTTAGGATTGTTTTCACTGGAGTTCAGATGAATGAGAGGGGATCTCATAGAGACTTACAAAATTCTAACAGGACTAGACAGGATAGATGCAGGGAGGATGTTCCCGATGGTGGGGGAGTCCAGTATCAGGGGTTACGGTCTGAGGATTCAGGGTAGATGATTTAGGACAGACGTGAGGAGACATTTCTTCACCCGAAGAGTGGTGAGCTTGTGGAATTCATTACCACAGGAAGTAGTTGATGCCAAAACATTGAATGCATTCAAGAGGCGTTTGGATACAGCACTTGGGGCAAATGGGATCAAAAGTTATGAGAAAAAGCAGGATTAGGCTATTGAGGTGGATGATTAGCCATGATCTTAATGAAAGGCGGAGCAGACTCGAAGGGCCAAATGACCTCCTCCTGCTCCTATCTTCTATATTTCTATGTTTCTACATTGATGTGGGACTGTAAGCGAGCACCAGCTCTTATTCTGACAGAGATTAATCCTCAGACATACACCGGAGAGCCCATTCCATTACTTGGGGTGTTGGAAGTCCATATTTCATATAATAGTCAAGAAGCAAGGGCACACTTCCTTGTGGTCAAAGGGAAGGGGCTGAGCTTGCTCGGGTGTGACTGGCTCAGCAAAATTCCATTGAACTGGGGCAAGGTCAAGCACACAAAAGTGACTGAAGATGTTGTTGAGAAGCATCCAACGTGTTCAAGGATAAACTGGTTATATTGTGTGGTACTACTGTGGAGTTGTACATAGATCCTCAGGCTACTTCTCACTTTTTCAAGCCCAGGACAGTGCCCCTTGCCATGAGAAGGAAAGCGGAAAAGTTGGAACAGCTGCAAAGACTTGGAATAATTGAGCCCATTAAGTTCTCTCGTTGGGCAGTTCCAATCATTCTTGTCTTAAAAATGATGGTACAATGTGTATATGTAGTAAATACACGCTCACCATTAACCAGGTTTCCACGTTAGATGCTTATCCATTATCTAGGGTGGAAAATTTGTTTTCAACTCTTGTGGGAGGCAAGACGTTTTGAAAGCTGGACTGGAGCCAGGCAAATCAACAACTCTTGCTGAAGGAAGATTTGAAGCAGTACGTGACCATCAACACACCTGAAGGGTTGTTTAAGTACAATTGTTTGGTTTTTGGAGTTTCCTCCAGTCCGCCAATCTTTCAAAGAACCATGGGCAACCTGTTACAAGGCATTCCTCATGTTGCAGTTTACTTGGATGACACCTTAATTACAGGGAAGATTGACGAGGAGTACTTCAGCAACCTGGATCAAATCTTAAAAAGGTTTTCAGAGGTTGGGCTGCATCTGAAATAGAGCAAGTGCATTTTTCAGGCACAAAGCGTGAAGAATCTCAGCCACAGAATCACTATGCAAGGCTTATCTCCTGTGGAGGGGAAAATTCAAGCCATTATGGGAGCTCCGGAGCCCCGGAATGTGGCTGAGCTCTGGTCATACTTGGACTTGGTAAACTATTATGAAAAGTGTTTGCCAGACCTGTCGACATTGTTAGCTCCACTGTACCTACTTCTATGTAAAGAAACCAATGGAAGTGGGAGTCAGCACAGAAGAAGGTTTTCAAAGACGTGAAAGCACTGCTGCAATTGGCTAATCTGCGAGTCCATTTTGAGAGTTTTAACAACACCAGGTTAAAGTCCAACAGGTTTATTTGGTAGCAAATACCATTAGCTTTCGGAGCGCTGCTCCTTCGTCAGATGGAGTGGAAATGTGCTCTCAAACAGGGCACACAGAGACACAAAATCAAGTTACAGAATACTGATTAGAATGTTAATCCCTACAGCCAACCAGATCTTAAAGATACAGACAATGTGAGTGGAGGGAGCATTAAGCACAGGTTAAAGAGATGTGTATTGTCTCCAGACAGGACAGCCAGCAAGCTGTGGGGGTTACTGTCCATTTTGATCCAGACAGGGAATTTATCCTGTTGTGAGATGCCTCACTCTATGGTGAGATGGAGGGATACGACGACCACATCAAAGAGAGGCAGTTCAAACCAGATCATCAAGTTCACATCAGGAACTTTAGTAGTACCCAGGAGTGGTTACCGGGAATAATTTTAAACAAAAGTGGTCCAATATCTTGGGACGTGATACTGCAACACAGACACCAAGACCATATTTGTTTACGTTATGACTCAGAGTCAGGAAAGGTTTCAGAGTCAGCAACCATTACCGATAACGTGGCGGAAGATAATGCTGCTGTGGGCGTTCACCAGGAAGTAATTCCTGTGTTTCCAGGTTTGCCAGTTGACTCTGCTGTGGGAGTGGAAGAGGAACATTCATGTACAGATTCTCAATCTACCTCTTCACCTGTGATTCCAGATCACCTGTTATAAGATTCACCAGTGATATTGTGTAGGTCACAATGCAACTTGACAGACTTCCATATGCTTAAGACATCCTGAGAATACTTACTATTCTGCTGAATTATGTTATTGTCAAATGTCGTTATTTATTTATATAAAGAGGTTCCTTCTTTTAAACAATGCATTTGACTACCTTATTTGTGTCTCCAGTTCCCACGGATGATGTTATGCACCAAGAAATAACTTCAGCTGTCACCACCTTCCCTTATTTAAAAAAAAACTGTTAAGCAATCTGCCTGAATTGTGAAGTGTGGAGATTTTTCAGCATGTGATTTCCAATTTACAGCTGGAGGCATTTGTTCATTCCCCTTTTATCCAAATTCACTTCAGGCTTTTTTTTAGCTATACACCTCATCTGTTGTAAACACTGAGCCAGTTGATCAAAACAGTAGCATTATGGGGAATTCAGGAGAAAATGTTTTGCTCAAAGTGGTGAGAGTGTGCTACTCACTATCAAAGGAGTGGTTAAGTGAATTGTATCGATGCATTTAAGGGCAATCCTGGTAACACATGTGAGAGAAATAAATAGAAGGGTACTTGGATGGGATGAGAAGAGGCGGAATGGGAGCATGGTCATTGGAGCATAAACACAGACATGTTGGACCAAATGGCCTGTTTCTAAACTGAAAATACTGCATAGTGTGTGTGCATATCTTTGTGTGTGCACATCTTTGTGTGTGTGCATCTGTGCTTATGTGTGTGTGTGTGTGTGTGTGTATGTCAATATTGGTGGGTGTGTATATTTGTGTGTGTGTCAGAAATTCAAACACAAATCCTGTTCTGTAGAAAAGCAAACCGCAAATAACATTTGTTCAAATGTTTTTATGTGTGTGGCTGATGCACTATCAATCGAGTCAAGACTAGTTGTGAGCAAGACAAATAGGCTTTTATTAGCAAGAACTTGGAGCCATCCCTGTCGGTGATCTGGTCTGTACTGAGGGCAAGGGGGAGGAGCCACCGCCTTTATACCCGGACCAGGGGGAGGAGTCTTGGAACCGACAGGGATGAGTCACATACACAGGTAATAATAAATACGAACTAACAGTGGTTAACCACCACAAATAACAGATAACAGTGGTTTACCACATTCATCCCCTGTTTAAAAAAGAGTCCTGATGTGGAGATGCCGGCGTTGGACTGGGGTAAACACAGTAAGAGGTTTAACAACACCAGGTTAAAGTCCAACAGGTTTATTTGGTAGCAAAAGCCACACAAACTGTTTGTGAACAGAATTCCCACTCACCTGAAGAAGGGGCTTGCAGCTCCGAAAGCTTGTGTGGCTTTTGCTACCAAATAAACCTGTTGGACTTTAACCTGGTGTTGTTAAACTTCTTACTGTAAAAAAGAGTCCGTCAGGGGTGAGGCAGAGTGAACAATATTTACAATATTTACAGATTTAGTCTATCCGGGGGCTTGCTCTGCCGCTGCGATCACCGTAGTGCCGGTTCCGATGTAGTTCCAGGTCGCGGTGTCGTTTCGAGCGTTGCTGTCATCCGTAGTCTCGTCTGCCCGTCGGGTGCATGGTGACGACTCCTGGGGCCCAGGCGAGCTGTATATGGGGGCGAGAGGAGTGAATAGTGGTTCTGATGTTGTACAGACAAAGTCAGGGTTTGGGGGTGAGGGGTTGGGGGCTATAGATGTCCCTGAGTCACCTGTGGGCGCTAGGTCACGGATAGATACTGTGTCCTCCCGCCCGTCGGAGTACAGCACATAGGCGTACTGGGGGTTGGCGTGGAGGAGTTGTACCCTTTCGACCAGAGGGTCAGACTTACGGGTCCTGGCATGCTTCCGAAGCAGGACAGGGCCCGGGTATGCTAGCCACGACGGTAGTGAAGTCCCTGAGGAAGACTTCCTGGGGAACACGAACATCCGTTCGTGGGGGGTGGCATTGGTTGCTGTGCATAGGAGGGACCTAATGGAGTGCAGTGCCTTTGGTAGAACCTCTTGCCAGCAGGTGACTGGAAGGCCTTTAGACCGTAGTGCTAGTAAAACGGTCTTCCAGACAGTGGCGTTCTCTCTCTCCACCTGTCCGTTACCCCGGGGGTTGTAGCTAGTAGTCCTACTTGAGGCTATGCCTTTGGAGAGTAGGTACCGTCGCAGTTCCTCACCCATGAAGGAGGATCCCCGGTCGCTATGGATATAGCTGGGGTAACCAAACAGAGTGAAGAGGCTGCACAGGGCCCTAATGACTGTGGCCGAGGACATATCTGGGCAGGGAATCACAAAGGGGAAACGTGAGTACTCGTCAATGACGTTGAGGAAGTATATGTTGCGATCAGATGAGGGGAGGGGGCCTTTGAAGTCGATGCTTAGGCGTTCAAAGGGGCGGGTGGCTTTTATGAGGTGTGCCCTGTCTGGTCGGTAGAAGTGCGGCTTGCATTCCGCACAGACCTGGCAATTCCGAGTTATGGACCTGACATCCTCAACTGAGAAGGGCAGGTTTCGGGCTCTAATGAAGTGAAAAAACCTGGTGACCCCCGGGTGGCAGAGGTCATTGTGGAGAGCCTGTAACTGGTCCACCTGCGCACTGTCGCATGTTCCACGGGACAGGGCGTCAGGTGGCTCATTGAGCTTCCCGGGCCGATACAAGATATCGTAATTATAGGTGGAGAGTTCGATCCTCCGCCGTAATATCTTGTCGTTCTTAATCTTGCCCTGCTGCGTGTTGTTGAACATGAAGGCAACGGATCGTTGGTCTGTGAGTAGGGTGAACCGTTTACCAGCTAAATAGTGGTGCCAGTGCCGTACAGCTTTCACTATGGCTTGGGCTTCCTTTTCGACAGAGGAGTGTCGAGTTTCGGGGCCTTGGAGGGTACGTGAAAAGAAGGCCACGGGTCTGCCCGCCTGGTTAAGGGTGGCGGCTAGGGCGAAATCAGACACATCGCTCTCCACCTGGAACGGGATGGATTCGTCTATAGCGTGCATCGTGGCCTTCGCGATGTCAGCTTTGATGCAGTCGAAGGCCAGATGGGCCTCCGCCGTCAGGGGAAAAAGGGTGGATTTTATAAGCGGACGGGCTTTATCCGCATAGTTGGGGACCCACTGTGCATAGTACAAGAAGAAACCCAGGCATCTTCTCAGTGCTTTGAGGCTAGTGGGGAGGGGAAGTTCCAGGAGGGGACGCATACGGTCGGGATCGGGGCCGATGACCCCATTCTCCACTACGTACCCGAGGATGGCGAGGCGGTGTGTACTGAATACACACTTCTCCTTATTGTAAGTCAGGTTAAGGAGACTAGCCATGTGCAGGAATCTGTGGAGGTTGGCATTGTGGTCCTGCTGGTCATGGCCGCAGATGGTGACGTTATCCAGGTACGGGAAGGTGGCCCGCAGCCCGTTCTGGTATACCATTTGGTCCATTTCGCGCTGGAAGACCGAGACCCCGTTGGTGACGCCAAAAGGGACCCTAAGGAAGTGGTAAAGGCGACCATCCGCCTCGAATGCCGTATATTGGCGGTCCTCCGGGCGGATAGGGAGCTGGTGGTACGCCAACTTCAAGTCAATGGTGGAGAACACCTGATATTGTGCAATCTGATTGACCATGTCAGATATGCGGGGAAGGGGGTACGCATCCAGCTGCATATATCGATTAATGGTCTGACTGTAGTCAATGACCATTCTGTGTTTCTCCCCGGACTTAACGACTACCACTTGTGCTCGCCAGGAGCTGGTACTGGCTTTGATGATCCCTTCTCTGAGGAGCCGCTGGACTTCGGACCTGATGAAGGCCCTGTCTCCAGCACGATACCGCCTGCTCTTGGTGGCGATGGGCTTGCAGTCGGGAGTGACATTCGCAAACAAGGAGGGAGGGGCGATCTTAAGGGTCGAGAGACTGCAGGTGGTGCGCGGTGGGCAATTTAGACGCTGCTGATTGCAGACGGAGAGCGGGGGAGAAGGCCCATTATACTGTATAGTGACACTCTTCAGATGGGTCATGAAATCTAGCCCCAGGAGTACGGAAGCACAGAGGTGTGGCAGCACGAGGAGCCTGAAGTTATCGTATAGTGTGCCCCGCACCATCAGGGTCACCACGCAGCAGCCGAGGACATTTACAGAGCGGAATTGCAATGCCATGAAGATCGTTTGCTTGACGGGCCGCGCGGAAAAGGCGTATCGGCACACCGTATCCGGGTGAATGAAGCTCTCCATACTCCCGCTGTCAAATAAACAATGCTCCCTGTGCCCGTTTACCTCAATGTCCATCATGGACATGGCGAGACGATGAGGCTTGGTCTGTTCCAGGGTAACCGATGCCACCGTTGAATCCTGCAGATAGCCGCAGGGGGCTGATGAGGTAGGAGATGGCGGCCCTTACTGGTCACTCGTGGCTGTTGTCATCCAAGATGGCGGCCCCCGCGGGTCGCCGGCGGCCGATGACGTCATCCAAGATGACGGCCCCCATGGGTCGCACGCAGCCGGGGTCGTCAAAGATGGCGGCCCCCGCAGGTTGCATGCGGTCGGGGGCATCCAAGATGGCGGCCCCCGCGGGTCACACGCGGCGCTCGTGCATTTGGAGGTAGACTTATGGCAGACTTTGGCGTAGTGCCCCTTCTTCCCACACACGGAGCAGAACGACTCCCTCGCCGGGCAGCGTTGTCGGGGGGTGCTTACCCAGGCCGCAGAAGTAGTATTTCGGGCCTCCAGAGGTTGCTGCAGTGGTCAGGTCACCAGTGAGGCGTGGGGCGGCGTAGGTCTGTAGTCCTTCCGGTAGCGACGGCTGCGGTGTCCACGATGCGTCCACGTGGTCAGGTGAGTAGGCTTCGAGGTATTGTGAAATCCAAGGATTCAGCCAGCTGCACCGTTTTCTTTAAGTCCAGCGCACCCTGTTCCAGCAGCCATTGCTGGATATAAGTAGTTCCAATGCCCGTGACAAAGGCATCCCTGATTAAGTCGTCTGTATATTGGGTGGCAGTCACAGAGCTACAGTTGCAGTTCCGGGCAAGCAGTCGCAACGCGCGTAGGAGCTGGTCAACTGATTCACCTGGCTGTCGTCTGCGCGTAGCGAGGAGGTGTCTCGCGTAGACTTCATTAGGCTGTTTATTATACAGGCCCTTTAAAAGTTCAATCGTGGCCATATAATTTTCCGCGTCTCGGATCGTAGCGTATACTACGTTGCTTACCCGGCCGCGGAGCACCCGTAGTTTGTCGGCATCTGTACCAATGGCCGTGGAGGCTTCGATGTAATCCTCGAAGCATTGCAGCCAGTGATCAAACGTGTTCAAAGCTCCAGCAGCTTGCGGGTCCATTTAAAAAAAAACTTGCTAATAAAATTGATGCACTATCAATCGAGTCAAGACTAGTGGTGAGCAAGACAAATAGGCTTTTATTAGCAAGAACTTGGAGCCATCCCTGTCGGTGATCTGGTCTGTACTGAAGGCTAGGGGGAGGAGCCACCGCCTTTATACCCGGACCAGGGGGAGGAGTCTTGGGCGGAACCGACAGGGATGTGCCACATACACAGGTAATAATAAATATTAACCAACAGTGGTTAACCACCACAGATAACAGATAACAGTGGTTTACCACAGTGGCTCTGTATTCTGATTTGATGCTACTTGTTGGGAGCTTCAGTCAATATTGCTTACCATAAATGCAGGCATAAGCAGCATATGACTTTTGACTATGAAGCCAGAAAGGTGCACACACAGGAACCATCCACATTTTTGTTATGTGACATTGCCTGCCAAACAGCTTAAAATTCCCCTTTCCAGACAGACGAAGTTGAGAATAGATTTTAATTAGTATGCATCTAGTAATGAACTTGATCATGGGAGAGGAGCAACTGACTTCACATCTAAACATAGGTCAGTGGTGTGATGCTAAAAAAAGCAGCAAATGCTGAAAATTGAATTGAATGCAGAAAGTCCTAAAAAGAATTAACAGCAGAACTGTCGGCATCTGTAAGCAAAGAGTCTCCAGCCGTTTTGCAGCTGAAACATAGTTTTTCTTTCTTCCCCACAGCTTCTAATGGATCCACTGTGTATCCTCTGAGATATGGCACCTGCCTTGGAAGTTCTACGTGCATCTCTAGGCAGTGAGAACCAATAAAGATTGCCTCATTAAAACATGGGTAAAAAGGAGCAACAGTCTGACGTTTAGATTCACAAACTTCTTGGGCTACATCAGGGTATTTTAAGGCTGCAGAACTGCTAGTGAACTGAAGGTGGCAAACAGGCTGCATTGCAGAAGAGTTCTATAAGCTTTTTACTATTTTATATCACCTTTTTACAGAGCTATCTTATTAAGCTGCAAAGTCATTTTCTGTATGAAATGAACTGCTTCTGAAATTTAGTTTTAATCAGGTTTACTGACGTATATTTATGTTTGAAAGGTGCGTTCTAGATGACCTGTTTCAATTCTACGTTTGTGCAATATTCTGTGAATCAATCGCATGGGATACAGTTGCAAATCAGCCAATATTTAAGCAAAATAATTACTGTTCCTAACAAAGAAATGATGGCAATGGGCAAAAAGCACAGAGATCATGAGCTCAAATCCCAGCACAGTCGGCCGACCTGGGCTTGGACAGCCCAGCCCACAGCCATTTTCTAACCATCTGACCAATCACTGACTGGAGCCAGGCCTTTTGCTCTCATCAGAGAGGAAGTCCTGCCTCTAAGAGCTACCGGTTAATCAAATGGTTGGCAGCTCTCTTGTCCCAGCAGTGCCACACAGGAGCAGTGGCCACTGTTTGAATGACAGGCAGTCCCAAAAAGGAGACAGCAGGGACCTGGACTTTCGGGGCAACATCCAAGAGACAGTGGGAGGAGATCCTTATGTCGTCTTAGATTGACCACTTAAGGGTCTCAGTTGGCCCATGGACCAAGGGGGGGCCACCCAATGCCTTGCCCGCTGCAGGTAAAACAGCTATGGGGCAGGCACTGTCGATAGGTAACAGACATGGAGCAACTGTAATTTTACACCCCTCCCACCAGCCTTCCCACCTCTGCAGGGAGGGAGAGGAGGGGGGACATAAAAATCAACTCAGTAAAATTTGAGCAAATTTATGAGGAATGCTTCCAGATTTGCATAGAATCTCTCAGCTATTCTAACTTACATATGACCTCAAGTATTATATCAAACGGTTAATTCTAAATCCCCTCTGAAGTGGTTATTTTCAACTGTTGCTCCAAAGTTAATTGATAATAAAAAAAAACAGATGGACCTATCAGTAACCACTCAAACAGCAAACAGGGGAAAAGTAAGAATATTTCATCAAAATAAAGTCCTCGTCACTAATTGGTGCCTAAGCTGGGAGAGCTGTCACCATCCTGACTCATCCATCACCATCCCTACAGACAGATGGGAGTGACACTGGCAGCCCTCAACTTTGGGTCTAAAAGAATTATAGCTTCAGGTTAAAAAGACACAAGGAGACCTACTGACAATTATTAGTTACTGAATCCATAACTGATGAATACGCACCTGACAATTGAAGATCATTTGGAGAAAACTAGGGCACAGAATGTAGTCTATTTCAACACCCACCCTGAACAGTAACTGAGGCAACCAACCCAGTTCCTGAAGGACCTTGGTGCCAGTATTGGACCTGTGCCAAGTGCAACAGAAACACGAGCAAAAAGAGCTACCTGTTACAGATAGGTCTCTCCACAATAACATGTTCAGTGGACAGTCCTTATTTCCACCATGATGACATTTATCATCATGTATTGTGGAACTACAAGCATGTTCAATGGAATAGACTAAGGAGAGATCTAGAAACCAGAAACTGAGCATCCAAGAGCATCATCAACAGCAAAATTTCATCCCAACCCAATTTATAATCACAAGGCCCAGCACATCCTTCACTCTTTGATCAGCATCAATCCATATCAACCTTGAAGGAATGTGGAAAGTAGATGGATGTGCCAAGAATAACAACAGGATGAGAAATGAAACTGAAGCTCCTATGCAGGGCTCTCTGCATACTGCACTTTCAGAGCAACAGGCAACAGGTAGAATTAAGCAGTTCCAGAAAACTCTTTAAGACCAATCGTACTCAGGCATGAGTGCCATGTGGACAATCAGACAAATTTCAGAAGCATAGAACTATGACAGCATCAAATGAGGGCATTCGGACCATCAAATCTGCACTGGCTCTCTGAATGAGCAATTCCCCTTCAGTGCCATTCTTCTGCCTTTCTCCCCTTAACCTTGCACATTCTTCCTTTTCAATCACAGTCTAATTCCTTTTTAAATGTTCTGATTGAATCTGCTTCCTCAGGCAATCTGGACCTTAATCACTCACAGCGTTAACAAGATTTTTCTCATATCACTTTTGCTTCTTTTGCCAATTAATCTAAAGGTGGGATTTTCTGTTCCACCTGCCAGATGTTTTGCTACAGCGGAGTGGCCCACCACTGGCAGGCAACAGGACCTGCTAGTCCCACCGCTGTCAACAGGGTTTCTCATTGAATGCGCTCCTCACCATTAGGAAACCTGCCATCGACAAGACCGTAAGATCCAACCAGCGTAAATGGCTGGCAAATTACAGCCTAAATCTCTGTCCTCTCATTCTCAATCTTTTCATGAATGGGAACAATTTCTCCTAATCAACTTTATTCAGCCCTTAATGATTTTAAACACCTTTATCAAATCTCTTCTCAGCCTTCTTTTCTCCAGGGAAAAGAATCCTAGCTTCTCCAATCTATTTCATCACTGAAGTTCCTTATCACTGGAACCATTCTTGTGAATCTTTTCTGCACTTTCTCTAATGCCTTCATATTCTTCCTAAGGTGTGGTGCGGTGCCCAGAACTGGACTCAGTATTCCAGCTGAGACCTAATTTGTGTCTTATACAAGTTCAGCATTTCTCCCCATTGACTTTATTTGCCACTTGTCTACCCATTCTGCTAATTTTCTATGTCCTTTTGAACTTCTACACTCTCTGCCGCACAGTTCACAATGCTTCCAAAGTTTCTATCATCAGCAAATTTTGAAATTGTTCCTTGTGATGCGCGATTAAATCATTCGGGAGGCTGGATCGTACTCGGGAAATAAAGGCTTTTATTAGTACCAAGAATGGAGCATACTGCTTAACAATACAATCCCAGACTAAAGGGTCACTCGGCAGTGCAGTGACCTTTATGCTCCTACTTTATGCTTTATACTCCTACAGGTAGGCGGAGCCAACCGGAGTGTACCACAGAACAATACCAACAGGTAGAACACCCCAACCCTAACCCCAACAGTAACAACAGTAACATATGTACAAGTACCCATAGTGCTAACCATCTATGGTTCAGTACCCATAGTGGTAACCATCTATGGTTCACCACATTCACCCCTCCTTTAAAAACAAAGGCCGGTGGGGCAAAAAGAACAGCATGAACTGTCCATATATTCACAAGTTCAGTCGTATCGGAGGGCTGCACTGTCTCTGCGACCTCCTCAACACTGGCGGTAGCGCCGGTTCTGGTGACCGTGATGACCCTCTCTCCAAGGCGGTGTCCAGTGACTCCTCCAGTTCCTCACGAACGGGTGGACCACGAGGTGGCGACAATCTCCTGGACTCAGGCAAGCTGTACACAGGAGTAAGAGGATTAAGTGGTGGTACCGATACTGCCCACGCCGTGTCAGGAGGGGAGATAAAGGGCAAGGGGTCCCTAACTAGGGGTGCGGGAGCGACGGGGGTTTCCAGGTCCCCTGCAGGCGCCAGATCTCGAATAGAAACCGTGTCCTCTCGCCCGTCAGGATATGCTACATAGGCATATTGAGGGTTGGCGTGGAGGAGATGGACCTGTTCAACCAAAGGGTCGGACTTGCGGGTCCTAACATGCCGCCGCAGGAGGACAGGTCCTGAGTACATCAACCAAGACGGCAGTGAGGTCACAGATGAAGACTTCCTAGGGAAGGTAAACATCTGCTCATGTGGGGTAGCGTTGGTTGCCGTACACAGGAGGGACCGGATTGAATGGAGCGCATCAGAAAGTACCTCTTGCCAACGGGAGACTGGAAGACCTCAACGCCAGTAAGACAGCCTTCCAGACTGTAGCGTTTTCTCTTTCGACCTGCCCGTTACCCCTGGGGTTGTAACTCGTAGTCCTACTTGAGGCAATCCCTTTTGAGAGCAGGTATTGCCTCAAGTCGTCACTCATAAACGACAAACCCCTATCACTGTGGATATAACTGGGGTAACCAAACAGGGTGAAAAGATCCCGCAATGCTTTGATAACCATGGCAGCGGTCATGTCTGAACAGGGAATGGCAAAAGGGAATCGGGAGTACTAGTCAACCACGTTGAGGAAGTACACATTCCGATCTGTCGAAGGAAGGGGGCCCTTGAAATCAACACTCAGTCTTTCAAAAGGGCGAGTGGCTTTAATAAGGTGTGCCCTGTCAGGTCGGTAGAAGTGCGGCTTGCATTCAGCACATACCTGGCAGCTTTGAGTTATCGACCTGACATCCTCTACGGAGTAGGGTAGATTTCAGGCCTTTACAAAATGGAAGAGCCGAGTGATCCCCGGATGGCAGAGATCATTGTGGAGGGCCTGTACCCGGTCCTCCTGCACACTGGCACATGTTCCATGCGACAGGGCATCTGAGGGCTCATTGAGCTTCCCCGGACGGTACATGATATCATAGTTGTAGGTGGAGAGTTCGATTCTCCACCTCAAGATTTTATCATTTTTGATCTTACCCCTTAACGTGTTGTTGAACATGAACGCCACGGACCGCTGGTCCGTGAGCAGGGTGAATCGTTTTCCAGCCAAGTAATGGCGCCAATGCCGGACGGCCTCTACAATGGCCTGAGCCTCTTTTTCCACAGCGGAGTGCCGAATTTCAGGGCCGTGGAGGGTGCGAGAGAAAAAGGCGACGGGCCTGCCCGCCTGGTTAAGTGTGGCGGCCAGGGCGAAATCAGATGCATCACTCTCCACCTGGAAGGGGATGGACTCATCGACAGCGTGCATCGTGGCTTTCGCGATGTCAGCTTTTATCCCTTCGAAGGCTAAGCGAGCCTCTGCTGCCAGGGGAAAAGAGGTAGACTTTATGAGCGGACGGGCTTTGTCCGCATAATTGGGAACCCACTGTGCGTAATACGAAAAGAAGCCTAAGCACCTTCTCAGTGCTTTGATGCTAGTGGGCAGGGGAAGTTCAAGGAGGGGACGCATACGGTCTGGATCAGGGCCAAGGACACCGTTTTCCACCACGTATCCGAGAATTGCTAGGCGGCGCTTGCTGAATACACACTTCTCCCTGTTATAGGTCAGATTCAGGCGAGACGCAGTGCGTAAAAACTTTAGGAGGTTGGCATCGTGGTCCTGCTGGTCATGGCCGCAGATAGTGACGTTGTCTAGGTACGGGAAAGTAGCCCGTAGCCCGTTTTGGTCCACCATTCGGTCCATTGCACGCTGGAAGACCGAGACCCCATTCGTGACGCCAAAGGGGACCCTTAAGAAGTGGTAGAGACGACCATCCACCTCAAAGGCCGTATATTTTCGGTCCTCTGGGCGAATGGGGAGCTGGTGATAGGCTGACTTCAAGTCGATAGTGGAGAACACCCGGTACTGCGCAATCTGGTTGACCATGTCAGATATGCGCGGGAGAGGGTACGCGTCCAGCTGCGTGTACCTATTAATGGTCTGACTATAGTCTATGACCATCCGGGGCTTGTCTCCAGTTTTAACCACCACGACTTGTGCTCTCCATGGGCTAGTGCTAGGTTGAATGATCCCTTCCCTGAGGAGCCACTGAACGTCAGATCGAATAAAGATCCGATCCTCAGCACTGTAATGCCTGCTCTTAGTTGCGATGGGCTTGCAGCCTGGCACGAGATTCTCAAATAAAGATGGCGGGGTGATTCTGAGTGTCGAGAGACTGCACGTGGAGCGCGCTGGGCAATTTGGAGGCGGCTGTTCTCCCACTGAAAGTGGAGGGAGTGGCCCATCGTACTGCAGGGTCACACTCCTCAGGTGGACCATAAAGTCTAGTCCCAGGAGTATCGGAGCGCAAAGGTGCGGTAACACGAGGAGCCTGAAGTTCTCATAAACTGTGCCCCGCACCGTTAGCTTTACCACGCAGCTCCCAAGAACGGTAACAGATCGGGACCTCGACGCCATAGAAATTGTCTGTCTGACAGTCTGTACTCAGAGACCGCACCGTTTCACGGTGTCAGGATGAATGAAACTCTCTGTGCTCCCGCTGTCAAACAGACAATGTATCAGGTGTCCACTTACCTCTATGTCCATCATGGACTTGTCGAGTCTGTGAGGCTTGGCCTGGTCCAGGATGATTGACGCCACCGTTGAATCTTGAGTGCAACTGCAGGCAGCTGAGATGGTCGATGATGGGCGGCACGGTAGCACAGTGGTTCGCACTGCTGCTTCACAGCTCCAGGGTCCCGGGTTCGATTCCCGGCTCGGGTCACTGTCTGTGTGGAGTTTGCACATTCTCCTCGTGTCTGCGTGGGTTTCCTCCGGGTGCTCCAGTTTCCTCCCACAGTCCAAAGATGTGCGGGTTAGGTTGATTGGCCAGGTTAAAAAAAAAAATTGCCCCTTAGAGTCCTGGGATGCGTAGGTTAGAGGGATTAGCGGGTAAAATATGTGGGGGTAGGGCCTGGGTGGGATTGTGGTCGGTGCAGACTCGATGGGCCGAATGGCCTCCTTCTGCACTGTAGGGTTTCTATGATTCTATGATGATGACCCCTGCTGGTCGTCTGCGGTCGGTGTCGACCAAAATGGCTGCGCCCATGGATCGCACGTGGTCGATGGCGTTGAAAGTGGCGGCACTCGCAGGTCACACATGTCTTGCGTCGTCGTCGTCAGGAATGGCAGCGCTCGTGAATTGCACGTGGTGGAAGACATCGACGAAGCCGGAGATGAGGAGACAGATCCTGGAGAGTCACACGCTGCACTGCTTGACTTCGAAGGTGGTTTGGCTCGGCACACTTTAACATAGTGCCCTTTCTTCCCACACGTGGAGCAAAATACCGTTCTGGCCGGACATCGCTGACGAGGGTGCTTTGCCAATCCACAGAAATAACACCGCGGGCCACCTGGAGCTGCCGCCGCCATCAGGTCCGAGGTTGAAAGCACGATCGCGCAGTTCCTAGGAGCCGCTGGGTAGAGTTGAGTCGGTGGCTGTACTTGCCACGATGTTCCCACGTGGTCGGTGGGGTAAGTTTCAAGACTTCTGGAGGCCGTTTCCATCGCATCAGCTAATTCCACCATCTTAGCTAGGTCTAAGTTACCTTGCTCTCGCAGCCGCAGGCGAATATAGGATGAGCCGATTCCCGCCACGAACGCATCTCGGATCAAATCGTTAGTATACTGGGTCGCCGACACTGGCTTGCAATTGCAGGCTCTGGCTAGCTGCTGAAGTTCACGCAGGTACTGTGCCGTCGTTTCGCCGGGCTGCCATCGTCGAGTGGCTCGTAGGTGCCGAGCATGAATCTCATTTGGCAGTTTGTTGTACATTTTCTTAAGTAGTTCGATGGCCCCTTTGTAGTCTTGGGCATCGCGGATTGTTGCATACACAGTGTCGCTTACAGTGGAGGACCCGCAATCTATCAGCGTCATTTTGAATGGCTGTTGAGGCGTCGATATAATCTTGGAAACACTTCAACCAATGGTCGAAAGTGTTCGAAGCTCCAGCTGCACGCGGATCTAAGGTAAGCTGATCGGGTTTTAACATTTGCTCCATGGTTTTTTTTTCAACCAAAATTGTTACTAATAAAATTGATGCGCGTTTAAATCACTCGGGAGGCTGGATCGTACCCGGGAAATAAAGGCTTTTATTAGCAACAAGAATGGAGCATACTGCTTAACAATACAATCCCAGACTAAAGGGTCACTCGGCAGTGCAGTGACCTTTATACTCCTACAGGTAGGCGGAGCCAACCGGAGTGTACCACAGAACAATACCAACAGGTAGAACACCCCAACCCTAACCCCAACAGTAACAACAGTAACATATGTACAGGTACCCACAGTGCTAACCATCTATGGTTCAGTACCCATAGTGATAACCATCTATGGTTCACCACACCTTGTACACCAAGTTCTAGGTCATCAATATATATCAAGAACAAGGGTTCCAACAATGACCTCTGTGGAACTTCACTACAAACCTTCCTCCAGCCTGATAAACATCCATTAACCACTGTTCTATTTCCCATCACTCAGCAAATTTTGTATCCATGTCACTATTTTCCCTTTTATTACATGAGCTATAACTTTGCTGACATGTCTATTGTGTGGAAATGTATCAAATGCCTTTTGGCAGTCCACGCACACCACATCAACAACATTACCCTCATCTACCCTCTCTGTTACCTCTTCATAAAACTCCAGCAAGTTAGTTAAACACAATTTGCACTTAAGAAGTCCATGCTGGCTTTCCATATTTAACCCAATTTTGTCCATGTGACTAATTTTGTCCTGGATTATTGTATCCAGGACACCAAAGTTAAACTAACTGGCCTGTCATCGCTGGATTTATCTTTACACCCTTTTTTGAATAAGGATATAACTTTTGGAGTTCAATAGGAAGCTTCATGGCCATTTCCACCCTCACCAATGTTGAAGTTTGTATGAGTGCAAGAAACGTGTCTGAAGTATTTTCAAAAATCCTGAGGGGGGTGATCATACTTGTGTTTCCTCTCTAGGTTAATAGGCGGGAGGAAATTGATGTTCGGAGGGAGGATGTCCTGGCAGTTTTGAATAAACTGAAGGTCGATAAGTCCCCTGGGCCTGATGAAATGTATCCTAGGACTCTTTGGGAGGCAAGGGATGAGATTGCAGAGCCTTTGGCTTTGATCTTTGGGTCCTCGCTGTCCATGGGGATAGTCATGATGTGGAGATGCCGGCGTTGGACTGGGGTAAACACAGTAAGAAGTTTAACAACACCAGGTTAAAGTCCAACAGGTTTATTTGGTAGCAAAAGCCACACAAGCTTTCGAGGCTCTGAGCCCCTTCTTCAGGTGAGTGGGAATTCTGTTCACAAACAGAACTTATAAGACACAGACTCAATTTACATGAATAATGGTTGGAATGCGAATACTTACAACTAATCCAGTCTTTAAGAAACAAAACAATGGGAGTGGAGAGAGCATCAAGACAGGTTAAAAAGATGTGTATTGTCTCCAGACAAGACAGCCAGTGAAACTCTGCAGGTCCACGCAACTGTGGGAGTTACAAATAGTGTGACATAAATTCTGATTCTAGGATCGCATGATAAAGACTCAGGAGGAAAAAAGCAGAAATATTTATGTGAAATAGTGTGACATAAACCCAATATCCCGGTTGAGGCCGTCCTTGGAGCGGAGAAGCTACGGCATCTCCTCCGGAGCCTTCAACATGTCATTGATGAAGATGAACATCTCGCCAAGGCCATCCCCACACCCCCACTTCTTGCCTTCAAACAACCGCACAACCTCAAACAGACCATTGTCCGCAGCAAACTACCCAGCCTTCAGGAGAACAGTGACCAAGACACCACACAACCCTGCCACAGCAACCTCTGCAAGACGTGCCGGATCATCGACACAGATGCCATCATCTCACGTGAGAACACCATCCACCAGGTACACGGTACATACTCTTGCAACTCGGCCAACGTTGTCTACCTGATACGCTGCAAGAAAGGATGTCCCGAGGCATGGTACATTGGGGAAACTATGCAGACGCTGCGACAACGGATGAATGAACACCGCTCGACAATCACCAGGCAAGACTGTTCTCTTCCTGTTGGGGAGCACTTCAGCGGTCACGGGCATTCGGCCTCTGATATTCGGGTAAGCGTTCTCCAAGGCGGCCTTCGCGACACACGACAGCGCAGAGTCGCGGAGCAGAAACTGATAGCCAGGTTCCGCACACACAAGGACGGCCTCAACCGGGATATTGGGTTTATGTCACACTATTTCACATAAATATTTCTGCTTTTTTCCTCCTGAGTCTTTATCATGCGATCCTAGAATCAGAATTTATGTCACACTATTTGTAACTCCCACAGTTGCGTGGACCTGCAGAGTTTCACTGGCTGTCTTGTCTGGAGACAATACACATCTTTTTAACCTGTCTTGATGCTCTCTCCACTCCCATTGTTTTGTTTCTTAAAGACTGGATTAGTTGTAAGTATTCGCATTCCAACCATTATTCATGTAAATTGAGTCTGTGTCTTATAAGTTCTGTTTGTGAACAGAATTCCCACTCACCTGAAGAAGGGGCTCAGAGCCTCGAAAGCTTGTGTGGCTTTTGCTACCAAATAAACCTGTTGGACTTTAACCTGGTGTTGTTAAACTTCTTAATGGGGATAGTGCCAGAGGACTGGAGAATGGCGAATGTTGTTCCTCTGTTTAAGAAAGGGAATAGAAATGACCCTGGTAATTATAGACCGGTTAGTCTAACTTCGGTGGTTGGTAAATTGATGGAAAAGGTCCTTAGGGATGGGATTTACGACCATTTAGAAAGATGCGGATTAATCCGGGATAGTCAGCACGGTTTCGTGAAGGGCAAGTTGTGCCTCACAAATTTGATAGAATTTTTTGAGGAGGTAAATAAGTGTGTAGATGAAGGTAGGGCAGTTGATGTCATATACATGGATTTTAGTAAGGCGTTTGATAAGGTCCCCCATGGTCGGCTTATGATGAAAGTGAGGAGGTGTGGGATAGAGGGAAAGTTGGCCGATTGGATAGGTAACTGGCTGTCTGATCGAAGACAGAGGGTGGTGGTGGATGGAAAATTTTCGGATTGGAGGCAGGTTGCTAGCGGAGTGCCACAGGGATCAGTGCTTGGTCCTCTGCTCTTTGTGATTTTTATTAATGACTTAGAGGAGGGGGCTGAAGGGTGGATCAGTAAATTTGCTGATGACACCAAGATTGGTGGAGTAGTGGATGAGGTGGAGGGCTGTTGTAGGCTGCAAAGAGACATAGATAGGATGCAAAGCTGGGCTGAAAAATGGCAAATGGAGTTTAACCCTGATAAATGTGAGATGATTCATTTTGGTAGGACTAATTTAAATGTGGATTACGGGGTCAAAGGTAGGGTTCTGAAGACTGTGGAGGAACAGAGAGATCTTGGGGTCCATATCCACAGATCTCTAAAGGTTGCCACTCAAGTGGATAGAGCTGTGAAGAAGGCCTATAGTGTGTTAGCTTTTATTAACAGGGGATTGGAGTTTAAGAGCCGTGGGGCTATGCTTCAACTGTACAGGACCTTGGTGAGACCACATTTGGAATATTGTGTGCAGTTCTGGTCACCTCACTATAAGAAGGATGTGGAAGCGCTGGAAAGAGTGCAGAGGAGATTTACCAGGATGCTGCCTGGTTTGGAGGGTAGGTCTTTTGAGGAAAGGTTGAGGGAGCTAGGGCTGTTCTCTCTGGAGCGGAGGAGGCTGAGGGGAGACTTAATAGAGGTTTATAAAATGATGAAGGGGATAGACAGAGTGAATGTTCAAAATCTATTTCCTCGGGTGGATGGAGCTATTACAAGGTGGCATAACTATAGAGTTCATGGTGGGAGATATAGGAAGGATATCAGAGGTAGGCTCTTTACACAGAGAGTGGTTGGGGTATGGAATGGACTGCCTGCAGTGATAGTGGAGTCAGACACTTAAGGAACATTTAAGCGGTTATTGGATAGGCACATGGAGCACACCAAGATGATAGGGAGTGGGATAGCTTGATCTTGGTTTCAGATAAAGCTCGGCACAACATCGTGGGCCGAAGGGCCTGTTGTGTGCTGTACTGTTCTATGTTCTATGTTCTAGGATCTCAACATGATGGATACCAGTTCAACACACTTTATTAAGAAACATTTGAGGATGCTAGAATCAACAAAAACTATGGATATAATAACAACCTGACTGTGGTTTGCAAAAACCTATGTATCAGTGCCTGAGGCTCCTCAAGACTAGCTATTCCAGCATATTTATGACACATCTGGCAATGTGTAAGACTGCCTACTTATGCCCTAAATCACAGAGATAAATATAAATGTAACCCAGCTAACTACTGCCCTATCATCTTCTTACCAACCATCAGTAAATTCATGGAAGGAATCATCAATGGAAAGGTGGTGGTGTGGTGGTATTGTCACTGAACGAGTAATCCCACCATGGCAGATTGTGAAATTTAAATTCAATAAAAATCTGGAATTCAAAAGTTTAATGATAACCATTGTTAATTGTTTTAAAAACCCATCTGGTTCACTAATGTCCTTTCGGGAAGGAAATTTACCATCCTTACCTGTTTTGGTCTACATGTGACTCTGAAGTGGCATTGGCAAGCCACTCTGTGGTCAAGTGACCCATGACTCCCAGGATTGTTACAGAAATATTGAAATTTTTTCATGAGAATGGATAAAATCTTGAAATATGGAAGCCAAGTTTAAACCAAGCCAGACTCTGCAATTTGCAAACTGCAGAGCTGAAATGGAATTTTTTGCATAAAGTTCAAGTAAAGTTTATTTATTAGTCACAAGAAGGCTCACATTAACACTGCAATGAAGTCACTGTGAAAATCCCTTAGTCACCACACTCCGGTGCCTGTTCAGGTACACTGAGGGAGAATTTAGCACAGTCAATTCACCTAACCTGCACATCTTTGGACTGTGGAGGAAACTGGAGCACCTGGAGGAAACCCACGCAGACACAGGGAGAATGTGCAAACTCCACACAGACAGTGACCCAAGCTGGGAATCGAACCCGGGTCCCTGGTGCTGTGAGGCAGCAGTGCTAACCACTTTGCCACCATGCCGTCATGCATGACACCATGCATGACAGTAGCATGGGTAAACATGGATGGGACATGGAGAGTGTGGGGGGGATAAGAAGAGGGTATTGAGGGGAGAGGGAGGGAAGGCTTTTTGTTCATTATTTAATTAAATACAACAAAATGCTGGAGCAGCAAGGCAGACATTTGTCCAGCCTGCCTCCATATCCAACAAGGTAAATACTCATTCCAGGGGCTCAAGCCAGACATCTAATCCACCCCCTTCCCCTGTCCACACCCAAAATGAAAATTTTAACTTCTTGGCCTTTGTCTCCTGATCGGGTTAGTGGAGCCTGGAAAATTCCCATCTCTGTGCTCCTGACCCAAGAGTGAAAATTCGGGCCCTAATCAGCAATCACACATTCACTGATGCTAAATTTAGGTTCTGCAAGAAGCAATCAGTTGCAAACTTGATCACAGCCTTAATCCACGCATGGATAAAGAGAAAGGTGATAATAGATCAAGACAGTATTTAACAAATAAAGCATCGTGGAGCCCTACAAAACTCAAGTCATTTGGGGTTGAAGCAAAAAAAAGACTTGTATTTTTATATTGATTTTCACAGCCAATGGATATCCAAAACGGCTTCACAGCCAATGAAGTACAAAAGGCGAACATTGGTTTCATACCTGACCATTCTCAGCTGCTTCATCAATGATCTTCACTCTGTCATGAGGTCAACAGCAGGGTTGTTTGCTAATAATGGCACTGAATTCAATTCTACTCCCACTTCCACTGATCATAAAGCAGCCATTCCAGTCTACCGCAGTACCTGAATAATATCCAGGTTTGGACTGGTAAGTGACAGGTAACATTCACACCACAGAACTTCCAAGCAGTGACCAGTTTGAACAAAAGATAACCCAGCCATTTACTTCTTAGAAGTTACCATTGCTAAGACAGAATTGACCAGCTATTTCAATACCATACTTATAAGAGAACATAGACTGGGTCATCTATGATGACTGACTTCAAAGCCCAGCGATCATCTATAAGGCTCCAGCTAGGAGCGTGATAGGATATCTGCCACTCATCTGGCTGAGTGCCATTGCAACAACACTATAGAAGCTCAATAACATCCAGGAGGACAGAGAAACTCGCCAAATCAATGCCCCAGCAACTGAAAACAACATCTATCCCTCTCTACTATAGCTGCAGTAAGTATGATTTACAGAGTATACTATAGCAATTCACCAATGTTGCTGCAGAAACAGTTCCCTGTGCCATGATCTTTACCTTTGAGAAGAATAATAGCAGAAATATTGTGGGAAATATATCACATCCAAATTCTCTCCTCACTCAGCATCCCATCATGGGTACATGATAGTTCTCTCATTGTTGCTATTGGAATTCTGCACCGAACAGTACTGGGGAGGACAATCCCAGTGGGGCTTCCAATGGCTAATGAATGTGGGCTCACAAAATCAGAGAATCTCAACACCTTCTCAGGGCAACTAAGGCTGGATAATGCACACAACCTTAGAATATTGTTCAAATTCATAGAACAAAAATAAAGAAAAATGTATTCACAGACTTTTGGAGCTATACAGCCATTTTTGTACCAAAGTAAAATGAAAACCACTTGCAGCAATGTAAAAGGGGTAATGTAATAATAATGTTAATAGAATTATGGCATCATAGAAATTTACAGCACAAATGGAGGCCATGCGGCCCATCATGTTCCCTGAATAGTTGGATTTTCACTCTGTGATGTGCATGGGAAGAATAAGTCTTGTCCGCCACCTCTAGAAACAGATCAAAGGTGTCCATGAGGTTGCCAAGAGCTAAGAGAGGCTGGTAAAAGTGACTGCCTTGGTTCTCCGAGATATTGTCCCTGTTGTATGATTATATTTTAGGCTCTCCAGTCCTCACCCCCACCAACTAATAACCCACAACCACTTCCCACGCCACCGCCATGTCCTCATGCCATCTGAATGCCAATAAATAACGGAAGCTTTAAGCACTTCACACCTCTTAATATTGTCTTAGTAAACATTGATCTTTTAATGGTCAGCTTGGTTAATGCTTTTATAGGTTTACTGGAACTCCAGTCTTTTCGAAGAATGATTAATAGATGTATTCTTCTAAGCAGGTTCATTGGCTCTGAACATAGTGTAAACTGGGTGGATGGACATGGAAGGGCCATTAAGGGTATAAAGGACCATTGGGGATATGCAGAGATGCATGAGTTGGTGTTGAGTTGGCATGAGGTCCATAAGGAACATGCAGGTGGGTGGGGGCATGAGTCAGCATTGAGTTGGCATGGAACGGGCATGGAGGCATGAGCAAGACCTTGTAAACTAAACTTCAAAAGATTCCAAAATCCAGACTGGCTCATGACTCCTCTGAGGGTCTGTGGACCATGAGTCACGGAGAAGCAGGCCCGACAGCATGATAGGTGACTAGGAGATGCCAATCCCCACAATGGAGCCAACCAGGTTGGGAGTGCAGGGTGCAGGCTCGCTTATCCCATGCTAGCAAAAATTGGGAGTGCCAAGATTGGGGGCAGGAGTCCTGGAATCAGTACCCCCACCATTTTTAAATGGTGGGATTTTCCAGTCTTGGGGCTAGCGTGGCTGGAAAATCCTGCCCTTACTTCTAGTTCAATTTATCAACATAGCTAGACCACATTAAAAAATGAGCCTGGGAATTCCTTCAGCATTCACCAATGTAAACTATTATTGGTGTCATCCTCATATACAACTGTGATAATTAAAACAATGAAAGCAGCAATAATAACACGTGCAGTTTTGTATCAGAAGAGACATGTAGCCGTAAATAATTTAGCTTATTACTTTGATAGTATTCAGAAAGTAAGTTCTGATGACATCCATGAAGTTGTTAGAGATGAACATCCTTGGTAAGGGATGCTTTCCTGATGAACTGTCACACAGGTCCTGTATTAAGAAGGAAATATTCACTTCTGACAATCCAAAGATGTCAAACAGCCAGTTGAACAATTCATCAGGTAAATCGCAGCTTTGCAATAAAACCAGATGGTCTATTGATTGTTTTGGAAATGAGAGTTACTGCTCAGACTTCATGCCAAAACCGAAACAAAAAACATTATTTTTGGTCCAAGAAATTCAGAACATTTCTTGTGAAGCAAAATTGGCAACTGGAAAGCAAATTGCTGCACTCATATTCAGCAACTTCTTACTTAAGAGTTTCCCTGACAGAGTGCAATGGAGAATGTATTGAGTATACTCATGTATATTGAGTACATGCTGTTTCATTTTGAAGGCAAAAATCCACTTTCTGGCAACATGAAATAAGTGGTATACTGAGTACACAGAGAGTGAGCAAGAGATTGAACAACATCGGGCAAAGCTGTTGGAAGCCCTCAACAGAGTGGCAAGTGAGTTGGAGGGGTCCATCTGCCTGCTCTTTGATGAAGGGCTGCCCACTTGTGCATGCTTCAAGGTCTCCATAAGGAGGATGGCACTCACCATGGTGGCCTTGATCCAAGAATGGCCAGTTTCTGATGGAGATATGCTCAAATCTGCATTCCATCATCATTGCCGTGGATAAGTTCGTGCAGTGGCAATGTGAGAGAGGAATGGGGCATCTCAACCTCCCTCCAGGTGCCCCTTCCCCTCAAGAAGTCAGGCCTGGGCTCTCAGCACCTGAAGGGAGGAGGCAGCTGGACACCCCTGGGTCATCTACGCTGTCAGAGATTGTTCCCTCCCTCTGAATCCGTTCGGCTTGTGACCCCTTCAGCCTCACCCTCTGTCACTGCAGAGGGAGCAGCTGGCCCACTGGAGGGCAGGGAAAGGAAGTCAGGGCCCTCCAGTGGGCCAGAGGACAACTACCGAAGTTATCAAAGGCAATAGGGCAGACAACTCTACAGGCTGCCTCTGCCTGCTGTGGACGTCAGGACTAGGTAGTAGTCCAAGAAAAATCCAGAAGTTATGATCACAAATTGTTGCATGTGTGAACACAATAATGTCACAGATTAATTTGATCATGTGTGCACTTTCATTGCATAACGTGTACTGTTTTATCTCAGCATTGTCATATAGTCTCAGCAAGATGCATCCCAACAGCCTCCCCGTCCCCCCATCCAGAGTTCTTCTGCACTCAGCCAGACCACAACTGAGTGAGGAATGAGAAGGGTTTGTGGTAGGGCCTCTCAGAACCATGTGCGAGCAGCCTCCTCTGCACACCCAACCTCCATCCATCACACTCATCTCACGGGTCCTGAGCATTTTCATTGCTGCCTGTTATGGTTCTCTTTCAGTGGTCCAGCTTAGCTGAGTTGCATCTCCACCCACTCACTAACTGAACTCCCACGCAGTACCCATGCCCATCCAAAATGAGGCTCCAGTCATATTTTTTTGATTTCACCAGCCAGTAGTCATAACAGTCTTTGAGTTCCCCACAATTTTCCCATTCCCCAGTCACCCACATTCTTTCCCCATTACTGCTGATCTCCGCTGTCATCACTTTCAAACTCCACTGCCACCCTTCAGCCTAAAACCTTCTCCTTCCAGAATGTTCATGTTGCCTTTCTTCCAGAGGAGCCCACCTTCATCCACCAAGACCTCCAAAACTGCTGTACCATGCCTGTGTGTCCCTGTGTCCTCACCAACAATCCTCATTGCCCCTTCTACCGATACTGTCATCATTTCACCCTTCCATCCTGCCCATTCCTTCCTATCATACTCAGCCTGAATTTGGTCCCTAGGAGAGAAATGCTGAATCCTTCCATGTGAGTATGTTCACATGGACATTCCCTTTTTTGAAGTTGATTTATTCGTGTCATAAGTAGGCTTACATTAACACTGCAATGACGTTAATGTGGAAATATCCTAGTCGCCACACTCTGGTGCCTGTTTAGGTAGACTGAGCGAGAATTTAGCAGGGCCAATACACCTAGCCAGCACATCTTCCAGAGTGTGGGAGGAAACCGGAGCACCTGAAGGAAATCCACGCAGACACAGGAAAAACATGCAGACTCTGCACAGTCAGCTGAGGCCAGAATTGAACACTGGACCCTGTGAGGCAGCAACGCTAACCACTGTGTCACTGTGCCCCCGCCCCCCCAAGACCTAAACATTTCCCACTGCCCACATCTTTGCCATCCATCCATACCTCTCTATGGCAAAGTCTCTGGAAAATACTCTGAAACCTCTGCAAGTTGAACTTGCTGCATGGAGATCTCCCACCTTCTGACAGCTGTTCCATGGAGGAGCGATGTGGAGTCTCCACCCACTGTACAATGCATGTGTTCCTCCAAGGTCCAGTAAATATAGGCCTCCCGCATCTGCTTATCCTGTCAAATGACCGCAAGCACTCAGCAGGGCCCTCAAGCTTAATCTTGGCTTTTGCATGTCAGCCAAGGTCCAGATATGTTCCAGGCCAGTGCATTTTCCTGCTGCTGTTGTAAAGAATCAGACATTGGGATTGGGGTTGGACCTTAATCTATATCCAATAGCAGATGCAGATCAGCTTCATGCTGTCCTCCAGCAGAATTCCCAATCTCCCATGGTGGGATCATCAGAAGATTCCATTGAAATTTCACACCGGTGTGATCTCCCGCCAAATGCTCCTCCTGCCCACCATTGAACCTGTCAGTGGGGATTGGGAAGAATTCCGACACTATGGTTGATCTTTCAATAATGCTGGGGGCATTAGCAATGACAGTTTCCCACAATCCCTTTCTGTCAGGTTATAATCATGCTTGTATTTTATATACTGCTTAATAGCTTATTTCAAAAATATTCCAGGGAAAAGCGCTCAAAGGAAAATAGAGCCATAAAGTAAGGAAGATGAAAGATTGAAAGAAAAGAAAATATTTTAAAGGCTGAAGTAAAAGCAATTGGATGATGAAGTGAACTGAAGGCTGAAAGTAGACAGCACCGAGACCATCAACAGCAACATTTATCTCAAAGAATGATGCTGCATTCACTCACCACACTTCTAAAAGTATGATTAATTTTCACATTCAGTAAATGTATTAAATGTTAACCTGAACAGATCAAATTAAATCTATTAATGATTATCCAACTTATTTTCACTGGCTAACATAAAACCCCAGTTTTGTTAAAAGTCCTGCAGTCAGCACAGTTTATTTACAACTCTTAATGCATACAAACATACAAATCAGGAGCAGGAGTCAACCTCTTGCCTCTTTGAACTTTCTCCGCCATTCATTACTGATCTAATTGTATCCTCAACTTCATGTTTCTCTGCATCTCTTCCTTGCCACCAAATGCTATTTTTTATGCATTAATTCATGTTGGATGCCATGAACTCATTTATTTTTCCAGCAATATCTGCTCCAGTACACCTTACACAAACTGAAAACATTTGCCTGCAGTTAGAAAACGTGCCTACAACCATTCACAAACTGCTGGATACACAGGGGGACTGACTTGTGTATTCAATTACCGTACCTTCAAAAGAGTGAAAAAAGCAGATGAATGTTTACTATTGGAAACCAGAGCCCACTACAAAATGTGTGTCCTTGTTTAAAATATAGGTCCAGTTCCAAATGAGAAATAACAACTTAGCACCAGCAAAATTTCTAGGACATTTACTAGAGGAAGATTTTGTCAACAGTTTAACAAGTCGATGAGATCAAAAGAACAGAAAATGCTGGAAAAACTTTGCAGGTCTGGCAGCATCTGTGGATAGAGAAACAGAGTTAACGTTTTGAGTCAGTATGACTCTTCTTCGGGGTTAAAGCGCGGGAGAAATGTGATGGATTATATACTGTCTAAAAGGGTGTGGAGCAAATTAGAAGATCAATGATCAGTGGGAGCTAGGAGAGATTGCAACTAAGATATGTCGCTCAAAGGACAGAGCAAGTGTTAGTGGAAGAGTGCAGAAGGAGGCCAATAGGCCCATTGAGCCTGCACCGATAACAATCCCACCCAGGCGCTATCCCCTTAACCCCACATATTTACCCTGCTAATCCCCCTGACACTAAGGGACAATTTACCATTGGAGGTGATTCAGAAGATGTTTACCGGATAATTACCTGGAATGAGTGGGTGGTCTAATGAGGAAAGGTTAGACAGACTGGGCTTGTTTCCACTGCTGTTTAGAAGAGTGAAGGGTGACTTGATTGAAGTATGTAAGATCCTGAATGGGTCTGACAAGATGGATGTGGGAAGGCTGTTTCCTCTTGTGGATGATCCAGAACTAGGGAGCACTGATTTAAAATTAGGAGTTGCCCTTTTGGGATGGAGATGAGGAGAACTTTTCCTCTCAGAAGGTTGTGCAACTTTGAAACTCTCTGCCTCAGAAGACGGTGGAAACGGGGTCATTAAATATTTTAAAGGTGGAAGTAGATAGATTCTTGTTAGGTAAAGGAATTAAAGGTCATCGAGGGGTAGATGGGAATGTAGAACTTGAAACACAAACAGATCAGCCATGATCTTACTGAATGGTGGAAAAGGCTCAATAGGCTGAATGGTCTATTTCTGATACTATCTCATATGTTTGTATTGCATACATTCTCATAAAGAACTATAAACATTAGTACTATGATACAGTTGTAGTGTAAAATTGTTCATGGCACTAAGCAACCAGCAGTAAGTGCAGATCAAATGGCAACCATTGTTCAGGCATAAAACTATGCAGCAATACTGATAAACTATCAAAATTATTTTACCATATCTAGTTCGCTTATCTCTCATCCTTAATTTGTTTGTTTCAATGTAAAGCTTGTCTTTTTCCTCCCTAAACATCACACTGCTAAATTTCTGTGTTTCTCCTGATTGACAGCTATAGTTCCAGAGAAACTGCAGGCACACCAGAGAAAAGATGTTGCCGCATTTATGCTATTTGTGGCATTCATATAACTCTTCTATCGCAGTTATGAGTGAACCCCTGCAGAAATTCATCCCTCTACGCCCTCCATTAGCAAGACTGTTTTGGTATGCTGGATGAACATAGGTAATTGGAACAAGAACACACGGTTGATGTATTTTGTGTTGGTGTTTGATAGTGGGAGAGCAAGCTGTAAAGAAATTGCACGGAAGATCAATGGGAAAATCAAAGGGGACTGAGTGCATGCTCCAAATGTGAAATGGTGGAGAGGCAAATTAAATTGAATCTCTATCCAGACCAGAGAAGATCACTTTATCATGAATTAACTCTGTCTACTATTTATGCAAATTCAGAAAGTTTTTTACATATTTTGCTTCTCAAAAGAAAGAGCTTTTTTTTAATAGTTCCACGGAAGGTGTCTCTTTGATGTATAGCTGAAAAGCAGGAAAATGCGGCAGTTCATTTGTACATATCTGGGAATCAGTTTATTAGTTTTGGTGTTGGTTGAGAAATATATAATGGTCAGGACCTAGAACGCTTCTTTGTTTGGTGTCAGGGGATCTTTTACATCCACTTGAGAGGCTCATCTGACAGGATTTTGGAGCACTGCACTGAAGTGACAGCCTAGTATTTGTGCTTGACTCCCCAGAGTGGGACTTGAGTCCACAATTCCTCAGACTCTGAGCTGGATGAGAAATGAGATTTTTTAATAGAACTAAGGTATTCTGTGAACCATGATAGCTCCATATTCAAAGCTTAATCTTATATTTCCTATGATCTCACTGGCAAATCATCATTGTATCCTTCCTGTATATCTCACCATAAAAAACACTTTTACTACATTCTATTCTTATATTCTTCTTCAGCTCGAAAAAATTAATCCTCAAGTCATTTACAGCTCATCTTTCAAACTCCAAAAAATACTTTAAACTCGACAATCATCCTGGAGACAAAATATAACCACTGATTTATTTCCTCCACTATCAACCACCTCCTTAAATGCATCTTATTATTATTCTTTTCTCTCAGCATCTAAGAAGGACTTATTTATCACAAGACAGATCAACTGTTGCTTCAAACCTTCTCTTTGCTCATCAGGTCAAACCTCTCCATCTCATAATTCTAAACCACTACACTTCTCTTGTTTCTCTGCCATCATCTCCAATTATGCCTGTAGGTCCATCTCAACAATAAAACCTTTCCCCTGCATCCTTAATTCCATTTGCACCAAACTGCTGTAAGGAAATTTGCTTTCCTGTGGTCTGGTTCAAAATTGACAGAATGATTATGACAGTGAGATTTTATTCCCTGTTTCACCTATGGAGCAAGCAAGGTCTGCTTTCTCTTGTTTCTTGCCTGATGTGGTCTTTTCTCTTCTCTGCCGTACCTTTTGGTACTTTCCATGCTCTTTCACACAGTTTAAATACCAATATCTCCCTGCACAGTACAATCTTCTCAGTCCAAAAATTGGCTCTGAGTGTGTGATCAGCCTATAATTGGTTCAAGTTACATTTGCCTCAGTTCAAGTTATTTACTGACACAAGTTTCCTCACCTGACACTCTGCACATAGTCGCTTATCTACAGGATACCAGATGTATTCTCCTGTTATTGTTTTGTGGAGTCTTTTCCCCTCAGTCCTAGCGTGAAACATCCTATTTTTAAGTTTAAGCATTCTGTTTTTCAGCTTATGGCATTGTGTTCCTCATCCCACATCAGCAATTTTATATAGCACGCAAGGTTGATAGCCTGATATAATTTCCCATTATCCTCAGTTACATTAGCATCACAGATAACATGCAGTAAATAGCTCAATACAGGCAGTAAAATAACTTATTACAAGCCTATACTGCAAACCGTCCAATTTTCTCTCCTGGTCCCTATGATAGCCGACATAAACGATTTCTTTGTCACAAGCAGTCTCTCTTGCTTTCATTCCATAGTTACCATCCCTTCCCTCAGAAACTTCACCCACAATCATCTGTCCTTGAAAACTACCACCTCATCTTCAAACTCCTTTTCCTTCCCCAAATTCTGTAGCATGTTGTTATCTTCCATCTCCCTGTATGACTCCTTCCAACTGGATTCCTGCTCCTCCCACACTGGCTCTTACTGAAGCCACAAACAGCATTTTTATAAATGTGACCATGGTGCATTATGCCTACTTGACCTCTTTCTCACCCTCTGACATGGTCGACCATACAATCAACTCTTAATACCTCCCCTCTATTGCTTGCCTAAATTGTCCTTGCTTCTCTCCTAGCTTATATGATCATAGCCCGAGCATCTCTAACAGTATCCTTTCCCCTCATTATGAGCTGGATTCAATTTCCTTAGCTCTATCTATGCTCTGGTGCCATCACCTGTGGAAATCTGGTCAAGAACTGCAAATACAGTGATGACACCCTGTTCTGACGCTCCACAACCTCTCTTCTCTTCTGTCAGATCATTTGGCCAACATCCAGTCTTTGATAAACAATAATTTCTTCTGGCAAAACACTGGGGAGACCAAAAGCATATTGGTATGTCTTAAAGAAGTAGCCTTCTGGAGGTTAACTTCAAGTGTTTAACCATGAGAACTATTTACACACGTACAGTAAAGGGTACAAGCTGGGAACAGTCTCCATGCTTCGGTCTATACATGTCTTTTCTCAACACTACACTGACCCTGGGTCTAGATCATGTGCCTTCTTACATCACTGTACCACACTGTACTATACTGTCCCACATTAACCCTATATGTGCCACACACTTATACTTTAACCCTGAATTCTATACACCTAATAATGAATTGATTCCCCCTTTGCCACTGTATCAAACAGAAAAATACTGTTTTTAGGGCAGCACGGTGGCACAGTGGTTATCACTGCTGCCTCACAATGCCAGGGACCCAGGTTCAATTCCGGCCTTGGGTCACTGTCTGTGTTGAGCTTTCACTTTCTCCCAGTGTCTGCTCCGGTTTCCTCCCACAGTCCAAAGATGTATGGGTTAGGTAGATTGGCCATGCCAAATTGACCCTAGTGTCAGGGGGATTAGCAGGATAAATGTGTGGGGTTACGGGAATAGGGTCTGGGTGGGATTGTGGTCGGTACAGACATGATGGGATAAATGCCCTCCTTCTGTACTATACGATTCTATAATTCAACATAAAGCTGAACTTCTAAGCCCGTTCCTCCTTACCCACGGAGATCAGCTACTTCTATTCCCATATTATTATCTACCTCCAGTCCATCAGTTGCCCCATACAGATTTTTATTACTTGTAGGTAACTATTTCAACTGTCGCCAGCTGAATCCCTTCTTCCAACTTCCATAAATTTTGTCTCATGCAAAACTCAGCTGCCCATATCTCATCTTGCACCAAGTCCTTTTCAAGTCAGTGAGAAATGTGCTCACTGACCTATGTTAACTCCTGGTTCCCAGAAGTCTTCATGGCCTTACTGCCCACTATTTCATAAACAGGTATAAGCACTACACTTCAAAAAATCATAGAATCATACAATCCCTGCAGAAGAGGCCATTCGGTTCATTGTCAGAAGGTCTGTGCAGAATCAGAGTATCTTACACAGGCCCTCTTCCCCGCCCTATCCTCGTAAATCTACAAACATTTACCATGGCTATTCCATCTAAACTACACATCTTTGGACACTAAGGGACAATTTAGCATGGCCAATCCACCTAACCTGCAAATCTTTGGACCGTGGGAGGAAACTGGAGCACCAGGGAGAATGTGCAAACTCCACATCGACAGTCACCCAAGGCCAAAATTGAACCCAGAGGCAGCAGCGCTAATCATTGTGCCACCCACTTCCCCTGAAATCTCTGATACCATGACTCCAGCCTCTTCTGTGTATGTCCCGTGAATCTCTTCAACTCACCACAGATATGTCTACCTTGAGATGCATAGATCCTACAATCTGGGAATTCCCTTCAGAAACACCACTTCTACTTGAAGAGATTCCTTAAAACCCAGTTCTTTGCTTTTTTGCATGCGGTGCCACTGAAAGGAATCTCCCAATAGGAAAGTATTGTACAGTTTATTATTTATGAGTGACTCTTTCACCTTCTCTGAAGTGGCAAGCAATTCTGGATGGTGTTTTTATATTGGTAATAACTTAGTGCAAATAAGGTACAACTAATGGAAAATGGGGCTCAAATCATCATTTTCATTATATTTTCACTTAACCATGTGCAGGTACTGTAACCATTGCAAAAGACAGTAAGCAGCCAAAAAATAGTTACAATATTGGGCAGGTAACAAGTATAATGAGTTCTGAAGAAGAGTCAAATGGACTCGAAACATTAATTCTGTTTCTCTTTCCGCATTTACTAACAGACCTGCTGAGTTTTTTGTTTATATTTCATTATTTTCTGCTTTTATTTCAGATTTCCAGCCAATCTAATAGACATCTATCCCATTTCCTTGATTGTAAAATCAAGAGTTTTATTTTTCATCTGGAGTCAGCAATTACTGACTGTTGTATTTTTCATTAAAATGTGCAATACAAATTCACAAAGCTGAATAACCTATGCCTGGAAGTTTAATGTTTTGAAGTGCCTACTGCAGGCAGATACTTAGTTGGCATGCACGAACTTCCCTTGAACCTTTTTATGACAAATTTTCCTTTCTCAAAAAGTAGACTTTGAGCTTGATTCTTGCAATGTGAAGTGCAATTAATTGTAAGGAAACACACAACTTTATTTCCATATTATTACCTACCTCCAGTCCATCAGTATTTTATGAGCAGTATTATTGATATGGACAAAATCACTCATTCATTTAACCAAATATATCAACGCACGTATATGCATACTCTGACATTTACAACAAATCAGTTGTTGATCAATATTGAGCTGACGTAATGAGGTAATCCTATTACTTTATAAATCATTCGTGGGATTGCATTGAGAATAGTGTGTAACCTTGTCAGCACAGTACAAGAGGGATATTGCAGATATTGAGGATACAAAAGAGTGCAACCAGAATGATCAATGGGTTAGACGTGCTGAAAAAGAGAAGGTTGAGGGGTGATGTGATTTTGCTTTCTTTCAGTTTCTAAAGAAACTAGAGAATGAAGACCAGGACAAGCTAGTTATCTTCTCCAGAAAAGTGGAACCAGGGGACATGGCCTGCACATAATAAGTGTTGATTCATTCAAAGGAAATTAGATCTGCTTTTTTCAGAAAATACCACTTCCGGATAAAGTATATGAGTAATTTGAGACAAAGCTAAGATTTAATAAAGGTGTTGAAAGTCTTGAAGGGTTTAGATAGAGCAAATGAAGATAAATTGTTTCCAGTTGCCGAAGAGTTGATAGCCAGGGGATACAGATTCAAGATGATTGGCAAAAGAAGCAGAGGTAACTTGAGGAAAAGCTTTTTTATGCAATGATTGGTTTGGATTTGGAATGCACTGCCTGATGGTGTGGCAAATATAGATTAAATAGTAGCTTCATTAAGGAATTGAATGATGCTTGAACACTAAAAAAAGTTGCAGGGATGGGGGCACCAATTAACTAGATTCTCTATCTCATTCCTGTACTCCGTCTCATCGTTGTTTGAGATCCCACCCACGACGGTGGTGTCATCAGCAAACTTAAAAATCAAGTTGGAGGGGAATTTGACCACACAGTCACAGGTGTATAAGGAGTATAGTGAGGGACTGAGGGCACAGCGTTGTGGAGCACCGATGTTGAGGATGATGTGGAGGAGGTGTTGTTGCCTATCCTTACTGATTGCGGTCAGTGGGTTAGGAAGTCTGGGAAGCTAAAGCTAGGAAGCAAAAGTCTAAGTGTCGCATGATTGGGTGAACAGGTGATTTTGGGTCTGTGAAGGGGACTATGGTTCCATTATAATATTTCCTCACCTCATGGGGTGAATAATATGGGGGCGAGGGGTGGGAGGAAGAGGTGTGGAAGGCTCCTCGGCCAGCAGTGCTTTATGGCTGGCTAAACAAGGGCCAAGTGGGACTTGAACCTGTCATTGGGGAGGATGTTCCACCCCCTGGAGCTACTGGCCAATCCGATTTGTTGAGTTAAACAATTAAATTAAATTAAACAAACTGAGGGGCAAAATAAAAGGGGCAGCCCCTTATAGCGATACTGCCCTAAACAAAAATCACAAATAAAACTTAAAACATTAAACCAAAATGTGATTAAAGGGGTTGCTAAGGTATCTCAATTCCTATGGTGTCCAATAGGCACAGAGGGCTCGATGATACACATGAACACCACAAGGGGTTTAAGGGTCCCGGTTGGTAGGACGGATTAAATCTTAGGGAAGGGAGGGTGCGCATACCAATCAAAAAAGAGCAGCTCCTAAAGATCGAACCCCCTTCTTACTCACCATTTGAAGAAATTTGTTAAAAAATTGGGCTGTCCATTCCTACTCGATTGCCCACACCAAACATCATACGGCAACATGGGTAGTGTACTATGAGGGACAATTGGCTTGATAACAAGATGAGTTGAATTTTGACTACTTATTTAAATAGATTTCCTGAGGCTGGCATGATTAGAAACATATTTCAACTTCTTTTCCTGGATTGAGCTTTCTGCCAGATTAGGGAGCGGAAGGGGCTGGAGATTATACAGATTCAGCTCTTTAAAAGGATACAGCTATTAATTAAAAGTAGACACAAATCTTTATACATGCAGATAGCAGAAGGTGAATTGAAGAAAAGTGTAGCAAGACAAACAATGCTGCCATTCACTGATGCAGTAGGTCATTTCAGAAAGTTGGTGAATAGAGTGATACCCTGTTTGGAACTAAACTTATGCTTCTTTCATAGCATCAATCCATGTCCAGTGCATACAATTGCTTTTTGAAATTAAGTCCACCATTAACTATGTGACAACTTCAGTAAAATCAGCAAGGGATCCACTTTGGCAGAAGCCCTTGGCGCTATGGGAATATTTTTCACTAAAAACTCAGAATAATGCAGACCTTGGGCCCTATTTACCATTTTGATTCTAAGTGGTGGCAGACTTGAAACTGGGAGTGTTTCAGATCCAACTTTTAGGCCCATTCTGAGGCACACCCATAGGCACTCTACCTGCCAAAATATCAGCAATTCCAAGTTGCACTGCACAAGCCTGTGGGCGGGGCTTAACGCGCCCAAAACCCTGCAGCTCCGATCGGAGCCTCCAACTGCGCATGCGCAAAAAATAATTATAGAATGCTGCTCCTCTGCCACATCCCTCCTGGGCCAGATAATGCCTCCCCCTGGCCCCCATGGACATTGTCCCCCCCAACATTACTGACTCCCTTATTCCCCCCACCCCCTACCACCCAAACTGATCGCGGCCTCCTTCCCCCCCACCGATTTCAGCAGAGGGACAATGGACTCCCCTTTCTCCCACCGATCTCAGGCAGAGTGGCAGCAGACACCCCTTCCCCCTTACTGATCTCAGGCAGAGTGGCAATGCAAACCCCTCCCCCCCCCCCCCCCCACCGATCTCAGGCAGGGTGGCAGCAGACCCCCCTTCCCCCCCACCGATCTCAGGCAGGGTGGCAGCAGACCCCCCTTCCCCTCCACCAATCTCAGGCAGAGTGGCAGCGGACACCCCTCCCCCCCCACTAATCTCAGGCAGAGTGGCAACAGAACTCCCTCCCCCCCACCGATCCCAGGCAGAACGATCCCCCTCCCCCCAACCCGGACCGTCCTGCGCAAAGCTCCCATTTCCTCCTGATTCCAATGCCTATGTGACACCTCCCTCTCTCTCCCCTGTCCCCAATCATAGAGGCACTGATCGTCCCCCCCGCACTACCCCCCCCCCCCCCCCCCATCAGCACACCTGCAAGTGCTCACTCACCTTCCCTTCAATGCTAATAAGCAAATTGCATGTAACTTGCTGGAATGCTCTGCCAAACTGTCTGCAGCTGTTCTGCCCGAAAGAGGGGTAGCTCCATTAAAAACTCAAGGATGGCAGGCAGGCAGGCAGTGCAGGAAAATAAATGAGCACACGACCAGCCCCCAGATTTACTGAAGGCGACCTCAGGAGGCTGCTGTATGCGACAAAGGCGAGGTGGGACACCCTCTTCCCCCCAGCAGGATGCAGACCCAGGGGGGCTGATGACAATGCAGCCTGGGAGGCAGGTGCCGATTCTATCAGTGCCAAGGCGCTGGCCCCAGGACAGGGAAGCAGTGCCGCAAGAAGATCAATGACCTCATCCAGGCAGCAAGAGTGAATGATTAAACCCATCTAGCATCTTCCCCCAAATCACCCCCAGATCCTCCCACCCCCAGCCCCTGACCCCCAAGCACATCCTACCTACCCTCCCACCCCCCTCCAAGAGTAGCACTGCGCTCGCCCTCTAAGGGCCACCACTTGATACTCTGCAGGAGTCATGCTCATTTCTTTCATGATGACTAGAGGCTCCTTCTGTCCCCACAGGAGAAGACTGATCATAACACCCAAGAGAGGGCAAAGATAGGAGGTGGTCAGCCAGACCTCCGGGTCCTCACCCCCTTTGAAGAGTGGACCCTGGAGCTGTCCAGGGAAGAGGTGATATGGGCTGTCAGCAAAAGCATGGTCGGGCTGGAGTCAAGAAGTGAGTGCCTGTCAATCCTCCACTCAATTTGAGACAACGTCTCGGGGGCATGTGTTTTGGGTGTGAGGGCCAAGGTTTAAGGGAGATGCGTGAGGCATGTTTATTTGCACACAGAGGGTGGTGGGTGCCTGGAACTCACTGCTGGGGGAGGTAGTGGAGGCAAATATGAGAATGACAGGCATATAGTCCCTGGAAGGGGTTACAATTCAGATGGGCAGCCTGGTCGCTCCGGGCTTGGAGGGCCAAAGGGCCTGTTCCTGTGATGTAATCTTCTTTGTGCTTTGTTCGATGTTTAATGGAGAAATGTGAATCAAGTTTTTGCACCCGGATTCCTCTCCCTCCCTTGCAGACCTTGACCTTATGTCCTGTGTTGCTGGAACATATCTAGATGCCCCGGGGCCTTCTGGCATCGTGGCCCCCACTCTGGCTCCTGCCTATCCTGCTCCAGCCAGCCCAGATGAGTCCTTGGAAGGTAGGGCTGAAGGGACCTCTGAGGGTGGCATCGTTATGGCATCAGCTTCCACCTCGCAGTTCACCATCCCTGATACTGACACGTCGGTGGGTCCAATTAGTGGTGAGGCTTCTGGGTCACTCTCTGGTGAGCACGATACATCTGCTGATGTACATCGGGTGGAGGAGGGAATGTTTGATGCTTCTGGCAAGTGGGAGCCTACCGGAGGCAGGGACTCAGTTGGCCCCAAGCTACATGCTGGGCCTCTGAGATCACTTCTCCCTCAGCTGCTGGAGGTGCAGAAACAAGAGCCAGGAAATGCAGGAGGGGATGATGGCAACACCTATCCAACTGTTGGGTGGAGTCCCAAAGCTTTCAGGCGGACCAGCTATTGCCTGTCTTGCATGGTTCCCAGGCCAACACTGCAAGGGTGACGTCCACGTTGGAAAGCCTGGGGCAGGGAATGCTTACCATGGGTGTCAGGTTCCAAGCGATGGCCGAGTCAAAGCGGGCCACAGCTGAGGGGCTCAACAGGATTCTAGAGGTTCTGCGGCCCATGGCTAAGAGGCTTGAGAGCTTGCAGGAGACCCAGCGGGACAGTGCTGAGACACAGCAGGCTACGGATGCAGCCATTGAGAATGTGGCCCATTCACAGAGGGCCATGGCTGAGCGGCTGCAGAGGTTGCAGGAGACCCAGCGGGACAGCGCTGAGACATAGGGCTATGGCAGCAGCCCTTGAGAACGTGTCCTAGTCGCAGATGGTGAGGGGGCTGCAGAGCATGGTCCAGTCTCAGAGGGCACTTGTTGTGGCCATTGATAGGTGACCCCAACTCAGGTGGCCATCACTGAGGGCTCGACCACAATGGGTAGGATGCAGGTGGTCCTCCAGGACTGGCAGGTGACGCCAAAGCTTCTGGAGCTCTACTACAAAAGCACCGCCATCCCAAGGAGTGACCCAGGGGCCCACAGGAACCCCAAGGGAGAAGGAAGGGCTCGAGCCCATGTCGGGGCCTTCCAACCAGGAAACTGTGGCTGTGGCTACACCTTCTGACTTCCCCCTTCCTGACACTGGGGCATCTCAGGGGCAGCGGGATGAAGAGGGTGTCATGGAAATGTCCCAGACACTTGGAAGCCGACCAGGGCCCTCAAGGTCCAGGGCATCCAGAAGGCACCCGCCAAGCATATCACAGGCAATGGGGCGAGATAGGCAGCTGGCTCCCTCCACCTCCGATGTACATTCTGGGGAGACACTGAGATGTAGTGGTAGGCCACGTAAGGTTAGGGAGTTGTAGTTGCACTAAGATGGCATGAGTGAAGGGCTGCACTAGTTAGATAGATCGTTAAGCAGCTTAACATTTTCTGCACACATTTTTATGTGGAACTTATTATTTAAACACCTTTATTGTCATTATTAAATATTTTTTCACCACCCACCTGTGACTAATTTGTCTCAGATTTGTCTCAAACAGGAATCCTCTTCCATTGATAGTCGCCGAAGGGATCCTTCATGTTGATGTCAGTTGGGGAGGCCCCTCACTGAGAAAAGGAAGGCATTGGTTCCCCAAAACCCACGAGCAGTTCCCTCCCCTCCCCCACATGCCCTGCTGCCTTCATGGGGGTTTCAGATCCCTTACCCACTACACAGACGTGGGCCCAGGTGCCAGCATGCTTGTGGAGCTCAAGTAGGAGTCAGACTAGTTTGCATGAGGGCATCATCATTATGGTGCTTAGCGAGTCGTCATCCCCCTCCTGCCTGCCAAAAAACTCCCTAACACAGAGTACCCAGGCCCACCATTCTGGTGTGACAATGTTGCATGAGTTAGAAGGAATTTGGGCCGGGGGGGGGAGTGGTTGATGGAACCCACGCACAAGCCCCTAGCGACTGAACCACCTGGTGATCAGGACCTCCCTTGCTGCTCTCGTGTGCCTCATTTGAGCTGCCAGCCCTGTAGCGTCTAGGTGGTGTTCCTCACCATGCTCTTCCTCTTCCACCTCCTCCTCCTCCTGCTGGTCATCCTCCCCAGCAACGCCCAGCTGGTCAGCCTCCACGCCCTCCTCCTCCAATATGTCACCTCTTTGCAGAGCCAGATTGTGGTTGTGTGCTGTGCCTTGCACAATGCGGGAAGAGATCACAAGGCTGTATTGGAGGGCCCCGCCAGATTGGTCCAGGCACCGGAATCGCATTTTGAGGAGTCCAATGCACCTCTCCACTATCGTGCGGGTAGCTACATGGGCCTCATTAATGCGTGTCTCTGCCTCAGTCACAGGCCTCTGCACATGCGTCATCAGCCATGTCCGAAGCGGGTAACCCATATCACCTATGAGCCATCCCCACCGCCTGGACTCCTCCTCAAATGCCTCCGGGATGTCCGAGCTCCTGACAATGAAGCTGTGTGCACACTACCTGGATGTTTTGTGCAGACATGCATAATGTTCATACCATGGTCACACACGAGTTGAACATTCAAGGAGTGGAACCCCTTTCCGTTGATGAATCTTCGCCGATTCTGTAGAGGGGCCTTGAGGGTGACGTGGGTGCAGTCGATGACCCCCTGTACATTAGGCATCCCTGCAATGGCTGCAAACTCTGCAGCCTGGGCTTCCTAATAGGCCTATTCCAGGTTAAATTTGATGTACTGCCAAGCCCGGCATACAGGGCTTCTGTGACCTGCTTGACACAGGTGTGCACGGCTGACTGGGAGATGCCACATACATTTCCGCGAGGGGTCTGGAAGGAGCCAGTCGCATATAAGTTCAGAGCGGCCGTCAATTTGACAGCCATTGAGAGTGGATGCCTCCCCCCACCCCCCGCCTCTCGGTGCCAGGGCCAGCAACAGGTTGCACAGGTGTTGCACTGTCTCCTTTCAGAGACGGAGACGTCGGCGGCACACGGTGTCCGACATCTGTTCAAATGACACTCGTGCATGGAACTGCCGGGGTCTCTACTTCCTCCTTCTCCTCCTCCCTCTGGGTGAATGATGGCCACCTCCTGGCTCTGATGGTCGTCCCTCTACTCCTGCAAGTGGTAAGGCTCGTGCCTCCTGTGCCCGCAATTCTTCCTCCAGCTCCTCCTCCTCCGCTCCAGCAGCAACCAAAAGAACAGCAAGATCAATCGGTTGCACCGCAAAAGCCATCTCATCACTCTGAAGGCGGGAGAGGGGAGTGGGGGGGATGGACAGGAACACATGTGGAGGTTAAGGAATGCTGCTTGCCCCTGCCTGCCAAATTCACTCGCTAGCACAGCGTGTGCAGGCCCACCACTCTGGTGTGACGATGTTGCAGGAGATAGAAGGACATTGCTGTGGCGGGGGGGGGGGGGGGGGGGGGGAGAGGCGGAATGGAACCCATGTGCACAGACACAAGCCCGTAGTGTCTGAAGCGCCTGGTGAGCAAGGCCTCCCTACCCGCCCTCGCATGCCGCATTCAAGCTGCCAGCCCTCTGGTGCCTGGGTGGCGTTGCTCAGTGTGGTCCTCCCCTTCTTCCTCCTCCTCCTGCTAGGCGGTCTCCTCCCCAGTGACGCCTGGCTGGTTGGCCTCCACATCCTTCTCCTGCTGCTCCTCCAATAGGTCACCTCTCTGCTTTGGCAGTTTGTGCAGTGCACGGCACACCGCCACAATGCGGGAAGAGATCAGGGGGCTGTATTCCAGGGCACTGCCAGCATGGTCCAAGCACCGGAATCACATTTTGAGGAGCCCTATGCACCTCTCCATTGTCCAACGGGTGGCTACATGGGCCTCATTATAGCGGGTCTCCACCTCAGTCACAGGCCTCCGCACAGGCGTCATCAGCCATATCTGAAGCGAGTAAACCATATCACCCATGAGCCACCCCCGCAGCCTCCGGTATGTCAGAGCTCCTGAGAATGAAGCTCATGCACGCTGCCTGGGTGTCATGTGCAGACGTGCATAATGTTCATCTTGTGGTCACATACCAGTTAGACATTTAAGGAGTGGAACCCCTTTCTGTTGATGAATCTTCGGGGATTCTGCAGCATGGCCTTGAGGGCGACATGGGCGCAGTCAATGGCTCCCTGTAGATCAGGCATCCCCACAATGGCTGCGAACGCTACAACCCAGGTTCCCTCTTGGGTCTGGTCCAGGTTAAATTTGATGTACTGCCCCGCCCGGGCATACAGGGCTTCCATGACCTGTTTGACACAGGTGTGCAGAACTGACTGGGAAATGCAACATACATCTCCACTAGGGGTCTGGAAGGAGCCAGTTGCATAAAAGTTCAGAGTGGCCATCAATTTGGCAGCTACCGAGTGTGGGTGCCCACCCCCCTCCCCTCCCCCCCCCCCACCCAGCCCCGAGGTGCCAGGTCCTGCAATAGGTGGAGGCAGAGCTGTTGGCGGCACATAAGAACATAAGAACATAAGAAATAGGAGCAGGAGTAGGCCATCTAGCCCCTCGAGCCTGCCCCGCCATTCAATAAGATCATGGCTGATCTGACGTGGATCAGTACCACTTACCCGCCTGATTCCCATAACCCTTAATTCCCTTACCGATCAGGAATCCATCCATCCGCGCTTTAAACATATTCAGCGAGGTAGCCTCCACCACCTCAGTGGGCAGAGAATTCCAGAGATTCACCACCCTCTGGGAGAAGAAGTTCCTCCTCAACTCTGTCTTAAACCGACCCCCCTTTATTTTGAGGCTGTGTCCTCTAGTTTTAACTTCCTTACTAAGTGGAAAGAATCTCTCCGCCTCCACCCTATCCAGCCCCCGCATTATCTTATAAGTCTCCATAAGATCCCCCCTCATCCTTCTAAACTCCAACGAGTACAAACCCAATCTCCTCAGCCTCTCCTCATAATCCAAATCCCTCATCTCCGGTATCAACCTGGTGAACCTTCTCTGCACTCCCTCCAATGCCAATATATCCTTCCTCATATAAGGGGACCAATACTGCACACAGTATTCCAGCTGCGGCCTCACCAATGCCCTGTACAGGTGCATCAAGACATCCCTGCTTTTATATTCTATCCCCCTCGCGATATAGGCCAACATCCCATTTGCCTTCTTGATCACCTGTTGTACCTGCAGACTGGGCTTTTGCGTCTCATGCACAAGGACCCCCAGGTCCCTTTGCACGGTAGCATGTTTTAATTTGTTTCCATTGAGATAGTAATCCCATTTGTTATTATTTCCTCCAAAGTGTATAACCTCGCATTTATCAACGTTATACTCCATTTGCCATATCCTCGCCCACTCACTCAGCCTGTCCAAATCTCTCTGCAGATCTTCGCCGTCCTCCACACGATTCACTTTTCCACTTATCTTTGTGTTGTCTGCAAACTTCGTTACCCTACACTCCGTCCCCTCCTCCAGATCATCTATATAAATGGTAAATAGTTGCGGCCCGAGTACCGATCCCTGCGGCATGCCACTAGTTACCTTCCTCCAACCGGAAAAACACCCATTTATTCCGACTCTTTGCTTCCTGTCGGATAGCCAGTCCCCAATCCACTTTAACACACTACCCCCAACTCCGTGTGCCCTAATCTTCTTCAGCAGCCTTTTATGGGGCACCTTATCAAACGCCTTTTGGAAATCCAAAAACACCGCATCCACCGGTTCTCCTCCATCAACCGCCCTAGTCACATCTTCATAAAAATCCAACATGTTCGTCAAGCACGACTTTCCCCTCATGAATCCATGCTGCGTCTGATTGATCGAACCATTTCTATCCAGATGCCCTGCTATCTCCTCTTTAATAATGGATTCCAGCATTTTCCCTACTACAGACGTTAAGCTGACCGGCCTATAGTTACCCGCCTTTTGTCTCCTTCCTTTTTTAAACAGCGGCGTAACATTAGCCGTTTTCCAATCAACCGGCACTACCCCAGAATGCAATGAGTTTTGATAAATAATCACTAACGCATCCACTATTACCTCTGACATTTCTTTCAATACCCTGGGATGCATTCCATCCGGACCCGGGGACTTGTCCACCTTCAGTCCCATTAGTCTACCCAGCACTGCCTCTCTGGTAACATTAATTGTATTAAGTATTTCTCCTGCTGCCAACCCTCTATCGTTAATATTTGGCAAACTATTTGTGTCCTCCACCGTGAAGACCGACACAAAAAACTTATTTAAAGACTCAGCCATATCCTCATTTCCCACTATTAACTCCCCCCTCTCGTCCTCCAAGGGTCCAACATTCACTCTAGCCACTCTATTCCTTTTTATATATTTATAAAAACTTTTACTATCATTTTTTATATTAATTGCTAGCCTAGCTTCATAGTCTATACTATGCTCCCCACATAGAACATAGAACATAGAACATAGAACATTACAGCGCAGAACAGGCCCTTCGGCCTGGTGTCCAACATCTGTTCAAATGACACTCGTGCACAGAACTGCTGGGGTCTCTGCTCCCTCCTTCTCCTGCACCCCTTCCCCCCTCTCGGCGAATGGCAGCCACCTCCTGCTTCTGGTGGTTGTCTCCCTCTACTCCTGCAAGTGGTAAGGCCTGGGCCTCCCATGCCTGCAATTCTTCCTCCAGCTCCTCCTCCTCAACTCCAGCAGCAACCAAAAGAACAGCAAAATCGATTGGTTGCACCGCTGAAAGCGGGGGGGGGGGGGGGGAAGCGGTTGGAGATGGAGGAACACGTCTAGAGGATAAGGGCCAGTCACTCTCCATACTGCCCATTCCCCCACCCACATGCTCCCCAGAATCACAGAACCCCATTCCCCCACCCACATGCTTCCCAGAATCACAGACCCCCCCCCCCATTTCCCCACCCACATGCTCCCCAGAATCACAGCTCCTTGAAAAGTTCTGAGGCTGCAGCAGTGCAATTTGCAAGGACTTTGTGCACATCCTTCAGCTGGAAGAGTGCTAAGTGGCTGACAGCATCCACAAGACCCAAGGTCAGTGCTGAGACCCGGGTCCGTGCTGCTAATCAGACATCAGACATCCTGTGAACAATAGCACCCCCCATTCCCCCCCCCCGACCCCCCGCCTCACCTCCCCAACCCGAGCAACAAAATGGCTGCAACGAAACGACCCCTGTCGGACGCTGGGCACTTACCGCCTCATTAACCCTCACTGATGGAGTGGCAAAATCGGACTTCTATGGAGCGTGTCTGTTTCACGCCGATTCCGGACTGGCGAACGCGTTGGTAAAGGGGGAAGTGCCAGTAAAGTTGGGTATGCAGCCCATTAAGTCTATTGAAATGCATGCCAATACATTTAAATGGCCGTCGCAGTCGTTTCAGGCACTGCACATTTTCGGGCCTTGGTAAAGAGGGAACCAGCGTGGAGGCGGGCATGGATCGTGCTACTCGTCTCACACCCAACTTTACCAAGTTTTCACACCCGAAAATGGGTGCAACACGATGGTAAAATTGGGCCCCTTGCATTCCAATCTCCAAAAAGCTCTTCTGTGGCTTCAACATGCAGGGGAATCAAACAGTGAGAGTCATTCTACATTAAACTCTGTCTAACAATTCCATGCATTTAACTGGCTGTCATGGAAATATCCAGTAGCAGGTTCCATAGCAATGGTAGGTATGCATTAGGCTGTTGTCACATAAAGAACATCCAGACTTAAATGACAGGAGATAAACCATAATCAGAGAACCTCTGACAGAGAAAGAAAACATTCACACCACCATGCCTGTGATTACTCTTTGAAAGAACAGTCATGCCAAGTCCCACATTACCTCTTTTTATCCATAATCAATAAGTTCTGCATCTTCAGGTCCTGTCCAACTCATCTGACAACTTTCTCAATGAAAACATTCCTGTTCATTTCCCATCTACATCTTTTATGAATTATTTAAAATCAAGAACCCTAGTTATTAACCCATTCACCAGAGGGGATTTTTTTTCCATATTTACTCTATCAAAACCTATCATCATCATGGAATTTCTATTGGATCACATTTTAATTTTCTCTATTTCAATGAGAATAGTCCTAACTTTTCCAACCTTTCCTCATAACTGAAGTCTGTCAAGCTTGGTAACATCCTGGTTAACCTCCGCTGAATATTTTCTAAGTCTTTCGCATCTTTTCTGAAGTGTGATGGTAATATATGATCACAGAATCATAGAATTTTACAGAACAGAAGGAGGCTATTTGGCCCATCAGCTCCTGAAAGCACTACTGAGCTAGTCCCATTCTCCAACCCTATCTCTGTAGCCCTCTAAATTTATCACTTTCAAATATGTGTCCAGTTTTCTTTTGAAACTTCCGAAGGAATCCACCTAAACCACTCTCGCAGACAGCACATTCCAAATCCCAACAACTCCCTGAGCAAAGAACTTTCTCCTCATCTCAATCCTGGTTCTCTTGCTGACCATCTTGAAATTGTAACCCCTAGTCACTGACATACCAACTAGTGGAAATAGAATATCCTTCTTTATCCTATCAAAATTATTCATAATTCTGAACAAATCATTAAGGTCACCTCTTAATCTTCTCTGCTCCAAGGAAAATAAGCCCAATTTCTCTAATCTTTTCATATATCTAAAATTCCTCATTCTTGGTATCATTTGGGTGAATCTCCTTTACACTTTCTCTCGGGCTTTAACATCTTCCTTATATAAGGTGCTCAGACGGAACACAATACTCCAAATGTGATCTGATCAAGATTTGTAGAGGTGTAACATCACTTCCTTGCTTTTATACTCAATGCCACTATTTATAAACCCAAGGAACCTATAATATATTCTATTTATTTTTTTTATTTCTAAATGCAAATCATCCAGGTTAACCACTTTATCCACCTGCCCTACCACCTTTAATGATTGATGTGTATGTAGACTAGAGTCAAAATTTTCACCTTGAATGTGTATGACAGGAACCAGGTCGGATTTTGGGTCGGGGGGGGGGGGGAAAGAAAGAGCGAGAAAGACTGGGTTGTATAAATGGAGAGAGAGAGACTGATGAGATAGAGCCAACTGTAGGTGTGTTTCGTAGCTCAGAGATATTCAGAAATGATGCACTCGAGTTTATATGTATGCAACAGTTTTATTCAATGTTGTAAAACATCTGCTTTCATGCTTACAACTGTCAGCTTCAGCTTAATTTACTTTTTAAATAACCACACCCAGGCTTAACTAATCACACACTGAGAACCGAAGAAAGATACCAGACACACACAATCAAACACCAAACAATTGATTCTATATATTTTCCCCGTTGATAAACTAAAGACCTTAGTTTCAGTTAAGAACATAAGAACCAGGAGCAGGAGTAGGCCATCTGGCCCTTCGAGTCCACTCCACCATTCATGAAGATTATGGCTGATCTTTTTGTGGTCTCAGCTCCACTTACCTGCCCGCTCACCATAACCCTTTATTCCTTTACTGTTCAAAAATGTATCTAACCTTGCCTTAAAAACATTCAATGAGGTAGCCTCAACTGCTTTACTGGGCAGGCAATTGCACAGATTCACAACCCTTTTCGGTGAAGAAGTTCTTCCTTAACTCAGTCTTAAATCTGCTCCCCCTTATTTTGAGTTCCCTAGTTCTAGTTTCACCTGCCAGCGGAAACGACCTCCCTCCTTCTATTTAATCTATTCCCTTCATAATTTTATATGTTTCTATAAGATCCCCCCTCATTCTTCTAAATTCTTTAAACCATCCAAAATAACAAACATATGTCGATCAAGCTTAGAATTCAGTTCCTCCATTTTCTCTAAGTACAAAAATAGTAATTGAGATATAAAGGTCTCTATGAATGGTGAAATTGAGGTTGTAGTTCTGTGTGATCGGTGTGGAAAGTGAACATTCTACCATAGAGGTTCATGTGACAATGTTCACAAGCCTAGATCCAGGCTCTACAGCAGAATATTTATATTGTCTTTAATAAGAGGAGGTGATGGCCTAGTGGTATTATCGCTAGACTATTAATCCAGAAACTCAGCTAATGTTCTGGGGGACCCGAATTTGAATCTGTGATGACTTCAGCCAGGCTAATGAGGTTGGCTTGCTAGAGTATGAACTATGTGATGAATCCTATGTTGCATGTTATAGGCTACACACCCTTTTCAGTTTCCTCAAAAATCTTTTACTGATGTTATGTTTGCACTTCAGTCCCACGCTCCTGATCTACGGGCGCCTGGTGCGGAGAGGGGCGGGTCGGGAGGAGAACCTCCTCGGGAACCTACTCCTGGGCCTGGTGAGGCGACCTGGGAGCATGCAGTGTCCGGGGGCACAGTTGACAGCTTCAGTGCCCACTGGGCACCGCAGGGGCTGGGGTGTATTATTGACCCCGATAATCACATTTTAATTTGATGTTTTGAGTTTCCTTTCTGCTTTGTTTTTTGGTTCAGGCGGTTCCCCCTCCTTTTAGGGAGCTGCCTTTTTTGAGTTGTCCCGAAGTTAATTTAGTTTTGTTTATTTGGTTGGTACACCAAAAGAGGAACCTGATGAGTCCTAATTGATGGTTAAATCAGGGAGCCTCATGCTCCCTATTTAAAGCAGGTGTGTCAGACTCCCAGCCTGCATTCAGCAGGGAGAAACTTGAGAGCTGGCTGTGTACAGATGTATGATGTAAATAAAGTAACTTGGTGAGGGGACTTTCACCTCTGTGGAGTTATTACAGAATCCCACCACGGCAGATGGTGGAATTTGAATTCAAGAAAAAATATCTGGAATTAAGAATCTACTGATGACCATGAAACCATTGCCAATTGTCAGAAAAAACCCATCTGGTTCACTAATGTCCTTTAGGGAAGGAAATCTGCCGTCCTTACTTGGCCTGGCCGACATGTGACGCCAGAGCCACAGCAATGTGGTTGACTCACAACTGCCCTTGGGCAACTAGGGATGGGCAATAAATGCTGGCCAGCCAGTGACACCCATGTCCCATGTATGAATAAAAAAAGAATTTTTTAAAAATATAGAATTAGCACTCAATAAATTAGTTGGATTTGATGTTTGATAAATCCCCTGGACCACATGAGCTACATCCCAGACTATTGAAGGAGGTGGCTGGAGAGATAATGGATGGTGGTTATCTTTCAAAATTTTATAAATTCTGGAAAGATTCCTGCAGACTGGAAAATAGTAAATGTAACCCCATTATTTAAGAAGGGAGCGAGAGAGAGTAGACAGAGAACTACAGACCTGTTAGTTTGATGTCCTTCTGTGGGAAAATGTTAGCATCTATTATAAACTAGACATTTAGAAAATAATGATATGATTGGGCAGAGTCAACATATATTTATGAAAGGGAAAACATGTTAGACAAACGTGTTGGAGCTGTTTGAGAATGTTACTTGTAGCATTGATAAAAGAGAACCAGTGGATGTGATGCATTTGGATTTTCAAAAAGCTTTTGATAAGGTCCCTCATAGGAGACTAGTAAACAAAATTGGAACAGATAGGATCAGGGGTAGTATACTGATATGGATTGAGAATTGATTAACAGACTGAATTCAGACAGTGAAAGTAAATGGATTATTCTCAGGATGGCAGGCTGTTACAAGTGCGATGCCACAAGAGATCACAGCTGTTCACAAGATACATAAATGATTTGGATGTGGGGACCAAACATTATATTTCCAAATTTGCTGATGACACCAAACTAGGTGAGAATGTAACTTATGAGGAGGATACAATTAGGCTTCAAGGGAACTTGGACAGGCTAAGTGAATTGGCAAGAACATGGCAGATAGATATAAGGTGAACAAGTGTAAAGTTATTTACTTTGGTCGAAAAAACAGAAAGGCAGGACAGGACTTTCCAGTCCCCCCTGCTGCAGGACCAGAAATTCTCATCCAAAAGCAATGGACCTTTTATTGGTCCATTAGATTTTCCATTCTGGTCTGTGACGATTCCCATGGGTTGGCGGCATGATGGCACAGTGGTTAGCACTGCTGCCTCACAGCGATAGGGCCCCAGGTTCGATTCCAGGCTTGGGTGACTGTCTATGTGGAGTTTACACATTCTCCCCATGTCTGCATGTGTTTCCTCTGGGTGCTCCAGTTTCCTCCCACAGTCCAAGATGTGTGACTTATTGGATTGGCCATGCTAAATTGGCCTTAGTGCCCCAAGATGTGTATGCGATGGAGATTCGCGGGGTAAATATGTGGGTGATGGGGATAGGGTGGGGGATGGGCCGAGGTAAAATGCTTTGTCAGATAGGCTGAATGGCTTTCTGCTGCACCGTAGGGATTCTATGATTAAAATTGAGGCCATAGAGTATCTCTTAAATGGTGAGCGATTAGGGAGTGTTAGTGTCCAAAAGGACCTGGGTGTCCTATCGTCACTAAAAGCTAGCATAGGTGCAGAAAGCTATTAGGAAGGCAAATGGTAACTTGGTCTTCAACCCAAGGGGATTTGAGAACAGCAGTAAAGATGTCTTACTGCAATTGTATTGAATTTCTGTGAGATCGCACCTGGTGTATTGTGTACAATTTTGGTGTTTTCTTATCTAAGGAAGGATACATGTGACAATAATGAATCAGATTTAAAAAAAAGATACGTTTGCCATAAAGAGAGTGCAATGGAGGTTGATCAGATTGATCCCTGGGATGGCAAGATTGTCTTAGGTGGAGAGACTGAGAAAAGTGAGTCTGTATTTTCTGAAGTTTCAAAGATTGACAGGTGCTCTCATTGAAACTCTCAAAATTCTTACATGGTGTGACAGGGTTGCTGTGGTGTGGAGAGAACGTTTCCCCTGGTTGGTGAGTCTAGAACCAGGGACACTGGAATAAAGATCTTGCCATGGAATGAGGAGGAATGAGGGTGGTGAATATTTGGATTTCTCTACTCGAGAGGAGTGTGAAAGTTTAATCATTAAGCGTGTTCAGGACATAAGCCTATATATTTCGTGTTACTAATGATATGAAGGGATATGGGAATAGCACAAGAAAATGACATTGAGGTAGATGATTGGCCATGATCTAATTGAATGGTGGAGCAGGCTTGATGGTTGACTGGCCTACTCCTGCTCCTATGTTCCAACAACAGGCATGGCACATGAGTGATTAGTTGTTCTCTTCCTTCAAAGTAGTGCAAGAGTACAGCTCCAACCATATATCCTGACTCATCTGTTGCAACATAGAATCATTGAAGCCCGACAGTGCACAAGAAGGCCATTCGGCCCATTGAATCTGCACCAACTCTCTGACAGAGTATCTTACTCAGGCCCTATCCCTGTAACCCCACATATTTATCCTACTAACCTCCATAACCCCCACAACCCTGTCAACCCTGCAAAGTCCTCCTTACTAACATCTGGGGGCTAGTGCCAAAATTGTGAGAGCTGCCTCACAGACTAGTCAAGCAACAGCCTGACATAGTCATTCTCACGGAATCATACCTTACAGATAATACCCCAGACACCACCATTACCATCCCTGGATATGTCCTGTCCCACTGGCAGGACAGACCCAGCAGAGGTGGTGGCACAGTGGTGTACAGTCGGGAAGAAGTTGCCCTGGGAGTCCTTAACATTGTCTCCGGACCCCATGAAGTCTCATGGCTTCAGGTTAAACATGGGCGAGGAAACCTTTTACTGGTTACCACATACCGTCCTCCTTCGGCTGATGAATCAGTATTCATTCATGTTGAACAACACTTGGAGGAAGCACTGAGGGTGGCAAGGGCGCAAAATATACTCTGGATAGTGGATTTCAATGTCCACCACCAAGAGTGGCTCGGCAGCAGCACTACTGATCGAGCTGGTCGGGTCCTAAAGGATATAACTACTAGACTGGGTCTGCAGCAGGTGGTGAAGGAACCAACAAGAGGAAATAACATACTTGACCTCATCCTTACCAATCTGCCGGCTGCAGATGCATCTGTCCATGACAGTATTGGTAAGAGTGACCACCGCACAGTCTTTGTGGATACGAAATCCCACCTTCGCATTGAGAATAACCTCCATCGTGTTATGTGGCACTATCACCGTGCTAAATGGGACAGACTTCGAACCGATCGAGCAACTCAAGACTGAGTGTCTATGAGGTGCTGGTGGGCCATCAACAGCAGCGGAATTGTATTCCAGCACAATTTGCAACCTCATGGCCTGGCATATCCCCCACTCAACCATTACCATCAAGCCAGGAGATCAAGCTTGGTTCAATGGAGAGTGCAGGAGGGCATGCCAGGAGCAGCACCAGGCAGACCTATGAGGTGTCAACCTGGTGAAGCTACTAAACAGGACTACTTGTATGCCAAATGGCAAAAACAGCAAGTGATAGACAGAGCTAAGCGATCCTACAACCTAAGGATCAGATCTAAGCTCTGCAGTCTTTCCATATGCTGTCAAGAATGGTGGTGGACAATTAAACAACTCACTGGAGGAGGAGGCTCCACAAATATCTCCATCCTCAATGATGGAGGTGCCCAGCACATCAGTGCAAAAAATCAGGCTGGAGTATTCGTATCAATTTTCAGCCAGAAATGCCGAGTGGATGATCCATCTCGGTCTCCTCCAGTGAACCCCAGCATCTCCATGCCAGTCTCCAGCCAATTCGATTCACTCCACATGATATCAAAGAACAATTGGAGGCATTGGATACTGCAAAGGCAATGGGCCCTGATCACATTCTGGCAATAGTACTGAAGACTTGTGCTCCAGAACTTGCCGCTCTCCTAGCCAAGCTCTTCCAGTCCAGTTACAACACTGGCATCTACACAACGTGGAAGATTGCCCAGGTATGTCCTGTACACAAAAAGTAGGACAAATCCAATCCGGCTAATTACCGCCCAATCAGTCTACTCTCAATCATCAGTAAAGTGATGGAAGAGGTCATCAACAGTGCTATCAGGCAGCACCTGCTCAGCAATAACCTGCTCAGTGACGCCCAGTTTGGGTTTCGCTAGGGTCACTCAGCTCCTGAACTCATTTCAGCCTTGGTTCAAACATGGAGAAAAGAGCTGAATTCCAGAGGTGAGGTGAGAGTGACAACCCTTGACATCAAGGTCACATTTGACCGAGTGTGGCATCAAGGAGCCCTAGCAAAACTGGAATCAATGGGTATCAGGGGGCAAACTCTCCGCTGGTTGGAGTCATACCTGATACATAGGAAGATGGTTGTGGTTGTGAAGGGCCAATCATCTCAGCTCCAGGATCTCTGCAGGACTCCTTCATGGTAGTGTCCTAGGATCAACAATCTTCAGCTGCTTCATCAATGACCTTCCCTCCGTCATAAGGTCAGAAGTGGGGATGTTCACCGATGACTGCACAATGTTCAGCACCATTCGCGACTCCTCAGATATTGAAGCAGTCCATGTTCAAATGCAACAAGATTTGGGCAATATCCAGGCTTGGGCTGACAAGTGGTAAGTAACATTTGCGCCACGCAAATGCCAGGCAATGACCATCACCAATTCTTACTCTAACCACCGCCCCTTGACATTCAATGGTGTAACCATCACTGAATCCCCCACTGTCAACATCCTTAGGGATTGACCAGAAACTGAACTGGACTCACCACATAAAAACAGTGGCTACAAGAGCAGGTCGGAGGCTCAGAAAACTGCAGCGAGTAACTCACCTACTGACCCCCCAGAGCCTATCCACCATCTACAAGGCACAAGTCAGGAGTGTGATGGAAAACTCCCCCCTTGCCTGGATGGGTGCAGCTCCAACAACACACAAGAAGCTTGACATCATCCAGGACAAAGCAGCCCGCTTGATTGGCACCACATCTACTAACATTCAACCTCTCTACCAACCAACACTCACTAGCAGTAGTGTGTACTGCCTACAAGATGCACTGCAACAATTCACCAAAGATCCTTAGTCAGCATCTTCCAAACTCACAACCACTTCCATCTAGAAGGACAAGGGCAGCAGATAAATGGGAACACCACCACCTGCAAGTTCCCCTCCAAGCCACTCACAATCCTGACTTGGAAATATATCGCCATTCCTTCGCAGTCGCTGGGTCAAAATCCTGGAATTCCCTCCCTAACGGTATTGTGGGTCAACCTACAGAACTGCAGCAATTCAAGAAGGCAGCTCACCACCACCTCCTCAAGGGCAACTAGGGATGGGCAATAAATGCTGGCCAGCCAGCGACGCCCATGTCCCACGAATGAATAAAAAAAAAATCTTGGGGCACTAAGGGGCAATTTAGCATGGCCAATCCACTTAACCTGCACATCTTTGGACTGTGGGAGGAAACTGGAGCAGCCAGAGGAAACCCACGCTGACATGGAGAGAACATGCAAACTCCAGTCAGATAGTCACCCAAGGCTGGAATCAAATCCAGGGCCCTGGTGCTGTGAGACAGCAGTGCTAACCACTGCGCAACGTGCCACCCTACATTTCTGCATATGGGTTGTAATGCTTGAGGACTGATGCAGATGTTATCGTCATCTTTATCATGTTAAATCCTATTTACTGTGTAATTGTCCATTCCCATTATACATCTTTGCACAGTATCGTTCAAAGAGGCCCTGCAATTTCTGCCTACTTCCAAATGATAAAACCCGATTGGCCTGTCTTCCTATGCTTCCATTCCACAGGGTGCAGCCCAATCACATGGCATGTGAAGGATCAACCCTTGAAGGGGCCACATTACCACAGGTATGGTCACTACTTTGCTTGTTGCAAACTGCTGAAGGGACATGTTGTTTGATATGATCTGCCAATCACTGGGACATCCAGCCCATATACCTAGAATCACACCAGCACTGAAATTCTCCCACCACTTTACTCATTTATGATTGGCAGAACACTTTTTTGGCTTGATGGCAACATCTGCTAGTGGAGAATCCCACATGTGTTGCTACTGCACAGTAACAGCATGAAATAGCTGGTTTCAACTATTACTCAAATTTCTGAAAAACCTTACCCTTCCAGGATAATCTGAGGTAGACTGGACACTTCTGAAGACTGAACGTGGACACTTCTGAAGCCTTCTTGAGTTTGCTGTTACCACATTACTATTGGAAAAATCTTGTAAACTATCCTGATGTGTGCAAGACAAAAAGCTTTGATAGTATGTCTCATTTTTCAGCAATATTGTGGAATTATGAAATGATGAGCTAGTTCTTGGATTGTATAGAAGTGGTATTTGTCTGGAATTATGGATTTTTTATCGTCTTAAGGGTGACACCAAGGGTCGGCTTGCCAGATTTATGTTGTGCAATGAGTAAATTTGATATCCATGACTATAAATTGTTCTGCCCATTGAAATCCTCTGTTGTTTCCTTTCTGGTGACATTTTGGCATGGATTACAAATGGCAAGCATCTCAAATTTTTCTATACTGGTGGGATTTATGTGTTGACGTGGGGAACATGACAGTACCCCTTAATCTCTGCAAATCTGGCAATAGGAAAGTATACCAACATATATAGTCTGATGTTAATGTGTGCTCCTGCGGGGTCTTCAAGTTTGAATCCAAGCTTATTGAAAAGGGTTACACCCATAAGGCTTATGCCTTTAGCGACATAGAACATGAACCTGTCAAGGGTGATATTTTTGTAGAATTAAGAAACAGTGATTGCTCCCAAAACAGGAATCATTGAGTTGTCGTAAGTGTAAGGGGAGATATCCTAAACGGTTAGTAAAGATTTTTAAATCATTAGACATTAAGGCACTGACAGAACTAACAGCATTAAGTTAAATGGCTTTTAAAACAGATTTATGAGCTAACGAGAAATATGAAATGCAGTAAAAGATCCAAACAAGTGATGATGATTTTAAAACACATATGTTGATATTTTGAATGTATTAATGTATTTTTAAGAATCATTGTTCACTTTAGCCAGTGGCAGATTGCCACGAAGCATCATGGGAAAGGGCATTCAAGGAAAGCCATATTCTAAGAGAATATTAAAGCTTTGAGAATATGCAAGTTTTATCAGTAGAGTTTCTATGGTTAGAATATTCAGAACACTTAATCAAATTTTATGAATAGGGTTTATTCACTGTCCAGATAAGACGGATACATGCCCAGATGTGGAGTCATGTTTAATCTGGTTTGGCAGTGACCTATAGGGGAAATTGTTGGGAACGTTCATTTGAATTTTGGGCTAGCGTCTGAGATTACTAAGGGATATGGGGAGTGGGGCTAGCCAAGACAAGAGTTAGCTTCTGGATTCTACGAACTAATGAAATGCCATTATGCCAGACGGTAAGATGCGATTGGCTGAGCATATGACAGGTATTATTGTTGATTTATGTATATTGAAGATGATTGATTTAAAGCTAATGAAAGCTGGGAGTAATTGATAAGAAAACCTATAATCGACCTGTTTTGAAGTTTTTACATCAGAATTCATTGGAGAAATCTAGCTGCTCTATCTCTGGAGCTGCCTTGACCCTTTGATGGTTTCCCCTAGCTGCCATTGGTCAAAATAAAAGTTACATTTTTAAACTGAGACACTGGCTTCATGAGTCTTGTATTGTCTGAAATTTCGGCGATACCCAGCCACCTCGGAAACCCCACCAACAGTAAGCTTGAAAAATGTCTGTTGCATGAGTGAGAGCAAATTGTAAAAAATAGTAATGGTAAAGTTTGTCATTCAAAATAGCTACTTTTTTCCAATATGGGGGTTGAGAAGAGACACTGAGATGCCCACGAGCTCAACTGAACATTCTTTAAAATGACCCCCAGTATTTTATTTGTGATGGCTTACACTTGTTATACAAAGTCGGCATGATGGCACAGTGGTTAGCACTGCTGCCTCACAGCGCCAAGGACCTGGGTTTGATTCCCAGCTCAGGTGACTGTCTGTGTGGGGTCTGTACGTTCTCCCAGTGTCTGCATGGGTTTCCTCCGGGTGCTCCAGTTTCCTCTCACAGTCTGAAAGACATGCTGGTTAGGTGCATTGGCCATGTTAAATTCTCCCTCAGTGTACCCGAACAAGTGCCAGAGGGTGGTGACTAGGGGATTTTCACAGTAGCTTCATTGCAGTGTTAATGTAAGCTTACTTGTGGCACCAATAAATAAACTTTAAACTACCTCACTATTAGGAAGACTCCTCAATGTGTCGAATCAATTAAGTTCTCTTCTTCAACAACCTGCATATCTTTGCAAAATGATTCCACATTAAGCATGAGTTACAATTTTACCCTTGAGAAAGACCTGATATTGTGCCTCAGTGAACATTTCCACAATTTAGACAGTTTTCACAGTATCTGACTGTAATGGGGCTCGTATTGATGGGACCGTCGAGGGTCTTTGTCCATAATGCTTGCACTTGAGCTGGTTGGAAATGCTGTGTCTGCAACTCTGAGGCCGAGGGTGGATTCTGTGTAACCTCTTCAAATTTAATACGGGAGATTTAATTTGGACTGCCAAGGTTGTGGATTTTTCCAAGGTTAAATCATTATCCATCAAGAGGAGATGTTCCCTAATTTGTGGGTTTGAATTATTTTCAATTAATTGATCATAAATTAGTTTGTTGGTTAGCATGCAAAATTTACATGCAGAGGTCAATTGCTACAACACTGCCATGTATTGTTTTATACGCTCACCATTTCCCTGGCATCTCTGTCAGAATGTATATCATTTCATCATCACATTTTCCTTTGGCACCAAGCATTTTTTGAGAATACATACTGCCACATCAAATATAGGCATATCTTCTGAGAGCTGCTCAAATATAGACAATGTATGAGTATTGCCTTCCTGTGGATCACTGCTCCATCCGGACTCTCCATCCTTGTTGATAGCAAGTAGTTCCTGAACTCCAGAAGCTATTAATCCACAGGCATGAGTGAATCTCCCAGCTAAGAAAGGAAAGCTGCAGGAGTAGATTAATTTAAACTTTACTCCAATTTCTTTATTGCCACTTTGTTGTGTGTTTTATTTCTCATATCTATGTAAAGATAACACCAGTTTTCATGTGTTTAACAGATTTCATTCAGTGTGCTTTAAAAATGTCTACTCCATGCTCTAGCTCTGGATTCCAGCTCTTTCTCGGGCTTTGTTTACTTCTCTCTGTGTCCACACCCAGGCTTAACCAATCAAGCACAATAAGCACAGATAATCAAACACAGAATAATTGAACACTATGCCCCAATTCATGCCTAGTCACCTTAATGTGTAGTTGGAGAACATGGCATTATCTGCCTCTACCTCTAATTCCTCCTCTCTCATCTCCTCGCCCTTCTCCTCCCCAATAAGGTTTAGGATCTCATCATTCTCAAGGTCCACCCCTCTTCAGAGGGCCATGTTAAGGAGAGTACAGCATACCACTGTAATCACAGTAGACCTAGCAATAGGTTATTAGAGGGTATCACCCAACGGTCGAGGCACCAAAGTGCATCTTCAGAAGCCCAAACAGCCTCCACAATAATTTCCCAAATGAGCAGGTTGCATTAGTTGTATTACCTCTGTTTGGGGATTCCGTAGAGGGAATCCCTTGTTCCTTAGGATCCACCCATGCACCTTAGGGATTGGAGTGAAGATCTGAGGCAGCCAGGACTGTCGGAGGATGAAGGAGTCATGGCAGCTGTCTGGGAAGTGAGTGCACACTTGGAGGAAGCTCTTGTTGTCTCTACAGAGCAGTTGGACTTTGAGGAAATGGAAACACTTCCACTTGGTAAATCTGATTGGACAGTTGCTTTGTGCCATGATAGTTACATGAGTGCAATCTATGATGCCCTGCACTTAGGGAAATCCCCTTGTCCCTGCTATACCTCATCTGTCTTGAAATAAATGTACTATCCTACCCTGCAAAGAGAACATCAGTGACTTGCGAGATGGACAGAATGGTGCCACAGTGGTTGGCACTGCTCTCTCACAGTGCCAGGGACCCGCTGTCCCCCTTATCCATCCCCCCGCTACCCAGACCGATCGCCATCCCTGCCCCCCCTCCCCCCCCCCACCGATCGCCCACAGAGTGGCAGCGGATCCCCCTGCCCCCGCCGCCCACACCAGAGATCCATCTGACCCCCCCCACCAGAGATCCATCTGCCCCCCTCCCACCACCAGTGAGCAATCGGACCTCCCTCCTCCCCCCTCCACACCCCCGACAACGATCTAGCCTCACTCCCCCTCCTCCAGAGAATGGTCTGGCCTCACTCACCCCCCCTCCCCCCAGACAATGATCTGGCCTCACTCATCCCTCCCACCAGAGAATGATCTGGCCTCACTCACCCCCCCTCCCCCAGAGGAACATCTGACCCGCCTCCTCCTCCCTCCCCACCAGACAACGATCGGCCCTCTCCCCCCCCCCCCACCCCCGCCAGAGATACATCTGACCCGCCTCCTCCTTCTCCCCCTCCAACCAGAGAATGATCTGACCCGCCTCTCTCTCCCCCCCACTACTGATTTGAGTCAGAGAGCCGTTGGAAACACTGAACGCGCTCTTCAGCAGCTGGAGCGCCCGTTTCAGACTTTTATTTAGCAGGTCCATTACAGCGCGGTTCCGGATTGGCAAACACGGTGGTAAAGGGGGAAATGCTGATAAAGTTGGGCGGGCATTCATTAATTAAATTTAAATGCATGCAAATACATTTAAATCGCCATTGCGCCCGTTTTGGGCGCGAATCGAATCGCCGCCATTCCCGGGTTTCGGTAAAGTGGCAATCTGCGCGGACACGGGTGCGGATCACATTAATGGCCTCACACCCGACTTTACCATGTTACCATGGTAAAATCGGGCCCAGTGTGTGGTTAGGATCTGGAATGCTCTGCCTGAGAGTGTGCTAAAGGCAGATTCAATTGAGGCTTGGAAATTGGAAAATTATCTGAATTGAAAACATTTGCAGGGCAATGGGAAAAAGGGATGGGATCAGGTGAGTTGCTCTTCCAGATGGGGGTGAATGACATCCTTTTATATTATAATTTGGGAGCGAGCCCACCTCCACTTGGCTATGTCACCCTTCCCAGCCATTTTACAGCTGTTGTGCTATTAATTGAGGTAGAATTTTGACCCCAATTGGGGTGGAAGTTACATCTTGGAGAGCATTGTCCAATTAAATGACCCTCAATCCTCTCATCCCAGGAATACCATCAGGGATGATGAAGGCAGTCCACAAAGAAGAGGAGCCAATGGAGCCCAGACCAAGGTAAATCCAGGGTCTTGACAGGGTCAGGCTAATGGGATGCTTGAACAAAAGATCCCTGCTTCCCCATCCCCCCTGCGTCCCAGCTGTCCCCAGCTTCAGAGACAGCATATAATTCTGACCTATTATTCAGTGCAGTTAGTCACTTTTCCAATGTGTACAGAATGAACAAGCCAAAGTAATCTTTCACTTTTAAAATTGGGGAGAGATAAACATGACAACTAAAGGGCAGACAACAATGCAGAAAAAATTAATCAGCATTTGGAAAATTATGGGCTACTAAATGAGAGTGAGCACGGATTTATGAAAAGCAAATCATCTTTGACTAAATTGATTGAGTTCTTTGATACTGTAATGGAAAGGATTGATGAGATTAGTGCTGTTGATGTGTATGTGGGGTTTCAAAATTTGATTAGGTACCACATATAGACTTGTAAATCAATTGAAGTCCAGGGGATTAAAGGAGCAGTAGGCGTGTGGATACATAATTGGTTAAGGGAAAGAACGCAGTGTGAAATAACTTTGCAGACTGAGGGAAGTCAATTCACACTTTAGAAAGGATGTCAAGGAGCAGAGATTAGAATTTTACTATTGAATCATGGGGTGGTTACAGCCAGAAAGAGGTCATTTGGTCCGTCATGTCTGTGCTGGTTCTCTGCAAGAGCAGCTCACGTAGTCCCACTGTTCTGCATTTTCCCTGTAGCCCTGCCCTTGCAACTTGTTTTGTCTTCAGATAATTGTCCTATTCTCTTTTGAAAGCCACAATTAAATCTTCCTCATTTATGCTCTGAGGTAGTACATTTAGGAAAAAACATTTGTTGTATAAACATCAATTACCATTTATTCTTTTGCCAATTATCTTACTTTGATGCGCCCTGGTTCTCCATCCTCCCACCAATGGGATAGGTTCATGGACGAAAAGAAATTGGTTTAGGTTGGAGGGTCACAGTTTTTTTTTAACTGGTCGGTGCAACATCGTGGGCCGAAGGGCCTGTTCTGCGCTGTAATGTTCTATGTTCTATGTTCTATCACTCTGTCCAGACCCAGATTTTGAATACCTCTATCAAATCTCCGTTACTCTTCTCTTACAACCATAGCAAGGTTATGGTGCAGAAAGAGGACATTCAACCCATTGTGTCTGCATCAAGAAGAACAGCTCCTGCTTACCCAATCTATCCACTTCAATGAAGTTCCTCATCCTGGAAACCATTGTTGTAAAATTTTTGTTTGCATCCTCTCAATGCCTTCATATTCCTCCTTGTGGTGCCCAAAACAAAGATACAAAAGATGTGCTAAGAGCATCTGTGCTGCTGTTCGAAAGAAAACAATCCAAAACAAGCAAAGAAACAAAATAGGGGACAGAGTTTACGGTCTGAAGTTGTTGAACTCAATGTCAAATCAAGGTTGTAAAGTGCCTAATCGAAAGAGATGGTGCTTTCCCTGACGCTTATGTTGAATCTCATTGGAACATTGCAGCAGACCAAGGACAGAGATGTCAGCATGATAGCAAGATGGAGAATTAAACTGACAAGGGATCAGAAGCTATTGTGAACTTCCAAAGGGTTGTGCTGTTTAATACAATTCACCAGTTATTGGGACTGCAATAGGCAGAGTATTGACTGTACTCAACCAGCCTGTGCTTGCTAAACTAAAAACAAGGGCTGGAGTTTTCCTGATGTTCATGACAGCAGGATCTTCTGGTCCTGCCTACAGTGCAGCCCTGCCACAGGTTTCCTGCTGGCGTGGGGTGCAGTCAATGGTAAATCCCATTAACAGCAGCAGGCCCAGAAGATCCTGGCACCGGCGAATGGCACGCCGCCTCCTGCCACGAGAAGCACACTGTAGGGAGGGCAGAAAATAACTCCCATAATGTTAATGTTAAGTGTGATTCCACATTTGGATAATGCATGCTGAATAATCCTGAATATGCAAAGAATTACACTAACAACCAATTTAAGATTATCAATCAGGCTCCCATTGTGGCTTGCATATGCTGCTAGAAGCTACACATATTCAGCGCAGGGACCTGTCCTCTGCAGGCAAAAGGAACATGTCCAGGCATTGTGCCAATTTTGAGTTAAACAAAAACATGTGGGACAACAGTTCCCTGCTTGCATTTTCCATGGCTACACTTTGGCCAATTGACTTGTCAACCAATCAGCTCTGTTTTCTCACGCTCTCTAAATTGTTGCTCCCTCTGAAATTTGACATTCTTGCATCTGTCCTGACGAGTGCAAGCAAAAAAGCTTTGACAGCATGACTCCTTTTATCAGCACTATTTCATTGTTCTTATAGCCAGCTTCCCATCTTCCAATGTTCATGAGTAAGAGCTGTGTTATAAGCTGCAAATATCGTAACTCACCGTGAATTCCATTCATCTATCATATAAGTTGGCTTATGGTCCAACAACACCTTAATTTTAAAACGCTCATCCTTATGTTGAAATTACTCCATAACTTCACGCTTTCCTATTTGTGCTCTCTTTGAAATCAATGTTGTGCTAATGTTGTGCTTCTCTGAACTTGGTAGTGTGAATGCTGCACATTCACTGATCACACCAGTGTGTGTGCTGCATGTTTGCTAAGCCGGCCTGAGTAGGTGCTGTGGTTTCTCTGAAATCAATCATGTGCATTCTCTGCATTCTCTGAATTCAGCAATATGAGTGCAATGCATTTTTGATTTGATTTATTGTCACATGTATTAGGATATAGTGAAAAGTATTGTTTCTTGCGTGCTTACCATTCATGAAGTACATAGGGGAAAAGGAAAAGGATAAGGTGCAGAATATAGCGGAGTAAATGATGAAATTCGAGGATATGCCGGGGACAGCTCACAAGAAGTCACCTCGCTCGGTGCCATATTTTTTTTTTGTCTGCAATTCTTTGCACACGTTATAGTTGCACGTACTTTTTTTAAAATTTTGATTTGTTTTTGTCACATGTATTAACATACAGTGAAAAATATTGTTTTTTGCGCACTATACAGACAAAACATACTGTTCTTCAATAAGGAAACGAGACAGTGCAGAATGTAGTGTTAGAGTCATAGCTAGGGTGTAGCGAAAGATCAACCTAATACAAGGTAAGTCCATTCAAAAATCTGACAGCAGCAGGGAAGAAGCTGTTCTTGAGTCGGTTGGTCCGTGACCTGAGACTTTTGTATCTATTTCCCGAAGGAAGAAGGTGGAAGAGAGAATGTCTGGGATGCGTGGGGTCCCTAATTATGCTGGCTGCTTTGCCGAGGCAGCGGGAAGTGTAGACAGACTCAATGGATGGGAGGCTGGTTTGCGTGATGGATTGGGCTACGTTTACGACGTTTTGTAGTTCCTTGCAGTCTTAGGCAGAGCAGGAGCCATACCAGGCTGTGACACAACCAGAAAGAATGCTTTCTCTGATGCATCTGTAAAAATTGGTGAGAGTCCTAGCTGACATGCCAAATTTCCTTAGTCTTCTGAGAAAATAGAGGCGTTGGTGGGCTTTCTTAACTATAGCGTCGGCATGGGGGGACCAAGCCAGGTTGGTGGTGATCTGGATACCTAAAAACTTGAAGCTCTCGACCCTTTCTACTTCGTCCCCATTGACGTAGACAGGGGCATGTTCTCCTTTACTCTTCCTGAAGTCGATGACAATCTCCTTCGTTTTGTTGACATTGAGGAAGAGATTATTGTTGGCGCACCAGTTCACCAGATTCTCGATCTCATTCCTGTACTCTGTCTCGTCATTGTTTGAGATCCGACCCACTACACTGGTGTCGTCAGCAAACTTGAAAATCGAATTGGAGGGGAATTTGGCCGCACAGTCATGGTGTATACCTAGTATAGTAGGGGGCTGAGAACACAGCCTTGTGGGACACAGGTGTTGAGGATGATCGTGGAAGAGGTGTTGTTGCCTATCCTTACTGATTGTGGTCTGTAAGTTAGGAAATTCAGGATCCAGTCGCAGAGGGAGGTGCCGAGGCCCAGGCCATAGAATTTGGAGATGAGTTTCATGGGGATAATAGTGTTGAAGGCTGAGCTGTAGTCAATAAATAGGAGTCTGACATAGGTGTCCTTGTTATCTAGGTGTTCCAGGGTTGAGTGCAGGGCTAGGGAAATGGCATCTGCTGTGGACCTGTTGCGGCGTTAGGCAAACTGTAGTGGATCCAGGTAGTCCGGGAGGCTGGAATTGATACGTGCCATGACTAACCTTTCGAAGCACTTCATAATGATGGATTTCAGAACCACCGGCCGATAGTAACTAAGGCACGCTGCTTGGTTTTTGTTAGGTAACGGGATGATGGTCATCTTCTTGAAGCAGATAGGGGCCTCAGATTGTTGTAAAGAGAGGTTGAAGATGTCTGTGAATACCCCCGCCAGCTGATCCGCGCAGGATCCCGCACATCCAGGTACCCCATCCGGGCCAGTCGCTTTCCGTGGGCTGACTAACCTTCAAGAAAGCTGCTCTGACATCTGCAATGGTGACCCCAGATACAGGTTCATCCAGGGCTTCCAGGATGGAGGGCATGCTCTCGCTGACCTCTTGCTCAAAACGGGCATAGAATGCATTAAGCTCTTCAGGGAGGGGTGCGTTGAAGCCGGTGATTTTACATGCCTTCATCTTGTAGCCTGTTATGTCTTGCAGACCTTGCCATAGTCGGCGGGGGTCGGCGTGGCTAGCCTGGGACTCTAGCTTGGTCCGGTACTAAACTTGCTGCTAAACTTGAGTGTGAATTTTGCAAGTTCTCTGAACTTAGTAATGTTAGCTTTCTAATATTTCTCAACTCTGATGAAATGCCGTTAACCTGATTTGTGAACTTTGCTTTTCTCTCCAAGGATTCATCCTGACCTTTTGATTAGTTCCAGCATTTGCTGTTTATATTTCAAATTTCAAGCGTCCTCTGTATTTTGCTTCTGTCTTGATTATCTTGGCGCTGTATGTGCTCCTAACCCATGAGCAGTGAACATTCTTGTTCCCTGGAAGCAGTAGTGATAGCACTATATGCCATTTGTAACCATCCTGACAATGAATGCACTAAATTACACATTAAAGAGAACTTGAATTACTCTGCAGTAGATATGATCAAATTACACATTTCAGACAAAGTATTGGGTGTCTAACTTGTCTTCTGGTAGTGGGTCAGTAACCACTGGTAAAAGACTTAAAATAATTTGGTTTAGGAGACTGAAGAAGAAACTTGAAGAAATGTTCTTATACAAGTCAAGCTAAGAATCCTATGAATCATTGATGCAGTGATAATTAGCTTGTACTTGTACCATTTTTCACGCAACAAGACTTCCATTATAACTCTTAATAAAACCATGGAGAATTTCCAAATAGACAATTGAATCCTTGTCAGTTGGTAATTCCTTTCTTAATAAACTGGTATTGGATAAACATAGTATGGGCAATTAGAGTAATTAGAGGTTAGAAAATGTGAATGCCACTGCTCCGTGTTCAGACTGGTTTAGTATATTAGTTAGTGTAACATAGTAGGCACAATTCTCTGGCCCCGCTCGCACGTGTGCTGATCGCGCTGGGCAGCGCGGGGCTGGGGAATCGTGGGGGAGGGGGCCATAGCACGGTTAGCATCAGGAGAACCCCCTTTTGCACTCTGACGTAATCAGACTAGCATATTTAAATCCTCATTTAAATATGCTCTGTCGGTTTTAAGCTCAATTCTCTCTGCTCCCGGAATTCTCCGACCTTAGGGGGTAGCAGGAACCTAACGAGAATCAACACCGTTTTCCAAAAATGGAAACCAATCGTGATGACCATGTCAGGGGGCTTGGAGAATCACGCACCGGTAGTCAGGGAAATGGTTGGGTGGTACCATGCCACTGCCCCTGGCACTGCCAAGGGGTGAGACCTGAAGGGAGTCCATGAAGGGGGCAGGGTCTTGAGCGACCCCTTGTTGGATGTTGCTCACTTGGGGTGGGGGTGGGGGGATGATGCCCTGGTGCTGGCAAGGATGGAATGGGGTGGCCTGGGTTACTCACATGCCTGCGTGGTGTGAGAGTGGCCTGGACATTTAGAATCAAATACCTCCCCACAGTACAGAAGGAGGCCATTTGGCCCACCGAGTCTGGACCAACCACAATCCCACCCAGTCCCTATTCCCGTAACCCCACATATTTACCCTGCTAATCCTCCTGACACTAGGGTCAATTTAGCATGGCACATCTTTGGACTGTGTGAGGAAACATGAGCACCCGGAGGAAACCCACGCAGACAGTGACCCGAGGCTGCAATTGAACCTCGGTCCCTGGCGCTGTGAGGCAGCAGTGCTAACCACTGTGCCACCATGACGCCCCATTTTTTAAAAAACTGAGTTGCTCCCATCTGAGACAGCACTGAGTCTCAGTACCCTATTGCTCCTGTCCTCATAGAATCATATATTTCCCTACCTTTCAGTAGAGTGGTGGTGGGGCAGAGTGGTGGTGGGGCAGCATCCGGTGTTAAGATTGGGGGCATTGCCCATGTCTGCAAGGGGGCCATGATGTCCATGGGGAAGGGGAAAGAGACCTTCAGCTTAACTTTGAGATCGGAGTAGTCTTTTTTTTCTTCGGGTCCCCACTCCAAAAAGTTCTAAGTGTGGTTGAATTGTGACCTGAATTGTCTCAAACCACCCAGTATGAAAATCACCTGTTATCCCACTGTGGACAGCACTTAGAAATTTATTGGGAGAATTTCGTCTAATATTTTGTGCAGACATTCAAAGGGAGTTATTTTTTTGGCCCACTGAGCTGCTTGAGTAGCGCAGCATGCCGGGAAATGTCAGCAGGGTGGTCAAAAATGGGAATCGTGACCGGATCTTCCCGGGTCATTTTTTAAAATTTAATAACCCAAGTGCCGGGGAACAGCACAAGGCTGATTACACTATGCAAGTGGTTGTTTGCATCTATTTAGCAAGCCCAGGACGCAATTGTCTGGGCTCGCTAAAGTTTCTGGCCCCGCTGGTGGGCGTCCACACGAGTGGGGATCACATAGGGTCCCAAGGACTGGGCGTGATGGCCTCACTGGTGGACCAGAGACCATTGAGGCCCCCTGGGAGGTCGGAGTCAGGGGAGCCCCTTGGGCAGTACCAGCCTAGCACTTCCAGACTGGCACCCTCGCAGTGCTAGTCTGGCACCCTGCCACTGTAAGAAGTCTCACAACACCAGGTTAAAGTCCAACAGGTTTAATTGGTAGCACAAGCTTTCGGAGTGTCACTCCTTCTTCAGTTGGGTGAGGAGTTGTGTTCACAAACAGGGCATAGAAAGACACAAACTCAATTTACAAGATAATGGTTGGAATGCGAGTCTTTACAGGTAATCAAGTCTTAAAGGTACAGACAATGTGAGTGGAGAGAGTGTTAAGCACAGGTTAAAGAGGTGTGTATTGTCTTCAGCCAGGACAGTTAGTGACATTTTGCAAGCCCAGGCAAGTCGTGGGGGTTACAGATAGTGTGACATGAACCCAAGATCCCGGTTGAGGCCGTCCTCATGTGTGCGGAACTTGGCTATCAGTTTCTGCTCAGCGATTTTGCGTTGTCGTGTGTCGTGAAGGCCGCTTTGGAGAAGGCTTACCCGAAGATCAGAGGCTGAATGCCCATGACTGCTGAAGTGTTCCCCGATAGGAAGAGAACACTCTTGCCTGGTGATTGTTGAGCGGTGTTCATTCATCCATTGTCGTAGCGCCTGCATGATCTTCCCAATGTACCATGCCTCAGGATATCCTTTCCTGCAGCGTATCAGGTAGACAATGTTGGCTGAGTCGCAAAAGTATGTACCGTGTACCTAGTGGATGGTGTTCTCACGTGAGATGATGGCATCCGTGTCAATGATCTGGCACATCTTGCAGAGGTTGCTGTGGCAGGGTTGTGTGGTGTCGTGGTCACTGTTCTCCTGAAGACTGGGTAGTTTGCTGCGGACAATGGTCTGTTTGAGGTTGTGCGGTTGTTTGAAGGCAAGAAGTGGGGGTGTGAGGATGGCCTTGGCGAGATATTCGTCTTCATCGATGACCTGTTGAAGGCTCAAGAGAAGATGTCGTAGCTTCTCCACTCCGGGGAAGTACTGGATGACCAAGGGTACTCTGTCCGCCGTGTCCTGTGTTTGTCTTCTGAGGAGGTTGGTGCGGTTTTTCGCTGTGGCACGTCGGAACTTTCGGTCGATGAGTCGAGCACCATATTGTGTTCTTATGAGGGTGTCTTTCAGCGTCTGTAGGTGTCTGTTGCAATCCCCCTCAGCAGAGCTGATCCTGTGTATATGGAGGGGTTGTCCATAGGGGATATCTTCTTTAACGTGTTTAGGGTGGAAGCTGGAGAAGTGGAGCATTGTGAGGTTATTTGTGGGCTTGCGGTACAGTGAAGTGCTGAGGTGACCATCCTTGATGGAGATGCGTGTGTCCAAGAATGCAACCGATTCCGGAGAGTAGTCCATGGTGAGTCTGATGGTGGGATGGAACTTGTTGATGTCGTCATGTAGTTGTTTCAGTGATTGTTCATCATGAGTCCAAAGGTAGAAAATGTCATCGATGTATCCAGCGTATAGCATCAGTTGAAGGTCTTGTGCGATGAAGAGGTCTTGTTCAAACCTGTGCATGAAGATGTTGGCATATTGAGGTGCGTATTTGGTCGCCATGGCTGTTCCGTGTGTCTGGATGAAGGACTGGTTGTTGAAGGTGAAGACGTTGTGGTCCAGGATGAAGCCTTGAGTTGTAGAATTGCATCTGGAGATTGGCAGTTGTCGGCAGGAATGTTCTCTTCCAGTCGGGGAACACTTCAGCAGTCACGGACATTCAGCCTCTGATCTTCGGGTAAGCGTTCTCTAAGGCGGCCTTCACGACACACGACAATGCCGAATCGCTGAGCAGAAACTGATAGCCAAGTTCCGCACACATGAGGACGGCCTCAACCGGGATCTTGGGTTCATGTCACACTATCTGTAACCCCCACAACTTGCCTGGGCTTGCAAAATCTCACAAACTGTCCACACCTCTTTAACCTGTGCTTAACCCTCTCTCCACTCACATTGTCTGTACCTTTAAGACTTGATTACATGTCAAGACTCGCATTCCAACCATTATCTTGTAAATTGAGCTTGTGTCTATATATGCCGTTTGTGAACACAAGTCCTCACTCACCTTAAGAAGGAGTGACACTCTGAAAGCTCGTGCTACCAAATAAACCTGTTGGACTTTAACCTGATATTGTGAGACTTCTTACTGTGCTTACCCCAGTCCAACGCCGGCATCTCCACACCCTGACGCTGCCAACCATGCATACTGGCAATGCCCACCAAGCATGGACAGTGCCAAGGGAGTGGGACCTGAGGGGACAGGGCCAGACCGGGTGGTGGAGGGGGTAGGAGGTGAGCGAATGGGTGGAACTCTGCATTGGGTGTGGGTGCTGGTGGAGGGGCCGGTGCTTAAAGGACGGGGCTGGCCATGTTGGGGTGGTGATGTCAGCGGGTGGGGATCGGGATGGTGATGTCGGGCGAGGGGGAGTCTGGGCCGGTGATGTCAACTGAGGGAGATCGAAGCATGCGCATTGGTCCCCTGTGATGTTTAGACTCCTTCCCCTCAACCGGTGTAAACGCCCTGATGGCCTCAGTGCTGCAGAGTGCCGGAAATTCATTTTACTAAGCTCGCTTAAAAACCAAAGGGGAGGGGGAGGACACTCCCATTTTCCGTCTGTTGAGGGGAAAATCGCGCCCAAGATATCAAGAACTATAATTTTGAATGCAAGGAGGAAATGTTTGCAGGGCTATGGGAAAAAGGCAGGGCAGTGTCATGGGGTGAATTGTTCCATCAGGGGGTCAGCATAGACACAAATGATTTCCTTCTGTCGTAAAACCCTTCCAGTACCTTTATATCCGTTTGCTATTATAGCAGCAGAAACTGCGTATTGTTGTTCCATTGTGGTTTTAAACCAGGCTAGTAAATTATTCGGAGAAGCTTCGCGTTGTCATTGCTCTGCCCACTCCTGCCCATCCCCTCCTCCACCTGTTCCCCCCCCCACTCCCTCCCCCTCCTGCCCCCGCGGTGACGTCACAGGGTGTGAAGCGCGTGAGGGCAGTTGGCGGGAGAGGCGCGAGCTGCGGGCAGGCGGTTATGGAGGCGGGAGGCGGCCCTGAGGAGAGCGTCGCGATCGGAAGCCATCCCTGCCACGGTGAGAGAGAGAGACTGTCCCCGAGCTGGGAATCGAATTAGCAAATGTCATTTAGCAAATGCGTTGGGCGATGGGAGGAGTGGATTTAAGTCCAGTTTAATAATTTTGAGCTTTCTCCATTTTTTGAGCAATTTTCAGTCTTTTCAATCCACATTTGTGAGCATCGCTCTGCGGCCCAGGAGTGTGTTTATTCCAAAACAGTCAACACATTGGTCTTCATAGCCTTCATCGGCGGCAGCAACTATGGTGATGCATATAGATGCTGCAAGCAGTTGGTTTATAACGGGAGCCTGTCTAGTGAATAGTTTGTTGTATTTTGTCACTGCCGTATGAGGCTTATTGTTTGGATGTTTCATCATATGTATGACCTCCTTCATCCATCTAACCATCTCCACAAATTGTGAAACAACCCTTTTTTACAAGTTGCCTGATGGTTTTTTAGATTGACAAAACAAAAATGATCAAAGTGTCTTATTCCCAGGTTGCCCACAGCAATGTCTGCCAAATTCAGCTGTAATTCCTGCAGAGTGCAGGGTAATAATAGAATAGAATCCTCACAGTGTAGAAGGAGGCCACTCGGCCCATCGAGCCTGTACCGACAACAATCTCACCCAGACCTTATCCCCATGTATTTACCCTGCTAATCTCCCTGACACTAAGGGGCAGTTTAGCATAGCCAATCCACCTAACCTGCATAGCTTTGGAGTGTGGGAGGAAACCCACATAGATGGTCACCCAAGGCCGGAATTGAATCCAGGTCCCTGGCACTGTGAGGCATCAGTGCTAGCCACTGTGCCACTCTGGAGGGTTGCCAAATTTACTTTATGGGCGCATGAGCCTTTCTCATCCTATTTCCCTTCCTGCTTATGGTTGAATGGGAAATTAAGGATTTACAAGCAGCACTACATATTCTGAAATGTTTCTATTAAGGGAGGCTTGGTCAAACTTTCTTAACCAAGGGCCAGTGGGCTGCAAGGAGACATCAATCAACCCAGATCGGCCTGCCAGTTCCAGACTGCCACAATACTGGGTGGAAATGCTAGCTGCTGGGTCCAGAGGAAGGCATGCTTTTTTCCTTTATGAGATATCTTGTCCTGCTGAAACACATAAGGATTGATTGTGAGACCAGTGGGTGAATGATTAGTTCCGAAGCATGCAAACCTATTGTCACTGCTGATCCCTCTACAGTAAATGACTAAGAAGCTGTTTATCCAGGCACTAATGTAGGGTGGAGAACTTAAAGTGGCTGATTGCTGTACACTCAAATCCTAGACTGCCTGATGCTCTTATGAGAATATGAGTTTGCAGTGAATAGATGATTCATTTAACCTAAGGGAGCACAGCAGATCCTTCATTGTCTTCCTGTACTGCAGGTCGGTCCTTTTCTGGGCACCATTGGCCCTCACCTCATCCCAAGCCAGTGGTATCAGGTGGGAGGACCTCCTGCTCCCACCCCTCGGAAGGAGCACCTCCTGCATTTCCAGGACAGCCTAGAAGAGAGCCCCCTTGACAGGGAGGTGTTGATAAATGGTTACGACCAAGATTTGCCTGTTAAACATGCATGTTGATGCGGAATCTGGAGCTCCGAGTTTGCAGTGAATGAATAGCGGTCCAGGTGCCCTTTTAATATGGTGGCAAGACCTTCGACCCCCAATGGAGGGAGAGATGGGCGACTTCCTCTCCGCCCCACCATGAGATTCAGTAAGGTTCTCACAGATGCATAATTAATTAGCTGAATAATAGAAGATCGCACATGTTCAGCCGTCTTGCTGCAATGTAGGAACCACTGCAACTTTCTAGCCCGTCACTGAACTTAGACTTCAAAAACAAGATTCCACATTGTCTCTCAAAAATTTCCCTGCCACCACTGTTAGACTGGCCTGGAGTTGCTGGGTTTATTCCTCTCCATTTAAAAAAAATTGTGTGTAAAATTTGCAAATGTAATGCTCTGGCATTGACCCCATTTCCAAGGAAGATCCTGATCAGAGCCTCCTTAATTCCCTCAGTAACCTAGGATGGATTCTGTTCAGTCTAGGGTGGCACGGTAGCACAGTAGGGCGGCACGGTAGCACAGTGGTTAGCACTGCTGCTTCACAGCTCCAGGGACCTGGGTTCGATTCCCGGCTTGGGTCACTGTCTGTGTGGAGTTTGCACATTCTCCTCGTGTCTGCGTGGGTTTCCTCCGGGTGCTCGGGTTTCCTCCCACAGTCCAAAGATGTGCGGGTTAGGTTGATTGGCCATGCTAAAAAAAAAAATTGCCCCTTAGAGTCCTGGGATGTGTAGGGATTAGCGAGTAAAATATGTAGGGATATGGGCGTAGGGCCTGGGTGGGATTGTGGTCGGTGCAGACTCGATGGGCCGAATGGCCTCTTTCTGTACTGTAGGGTTTCTATGTTTCTTCTACTGTCTACTTCTGAGGACTGGCAACCCTCTGGTAGGCAGTATTGATACTTGGGCAGGCTGGCAAAAGGCCATTTGATCATTTATACATAATGGTTATAACGTCATCATGTATTCCTCGTTCCACATTACTTTTACTTGAGGGAAAAACTACTGTTCAGTTATAATTTGCTGCTCCATAAGTGAATGCCTCCTTTCTGAATAATTTCTGTCAGGTTAGAATTAAATCAGACTAGTTCATTTTAATTCATGTTTTATAATCTGAAAAGTAATATTTGCATTTATATAATATCATGTAGAAATGTAACAAAATTCTTCAGAAGGTAAATTACATTTGGAATGACGTCCGCCTCCTCCACAGAGCAATAGGGTGAATAGCACATTGCTCTGTTTGGCTGGAAGAGGAATGCCAGCCAGGAAAACTACCGCTATTCTTTGAATAATGTCATGGAACTGAAGTTCTAATTTTATTTGATACAAGTTTGGAAATTTTGGTCATAGAGTATGATGGCACAGTAGAATATGGGAATGATGCAATCGTCCTAATGAACACATCAGAGTTTGCTGTTCCAATTAAAAAGCACACGGTGTTGACATTCAGAGTGAGAGGAGATTGGTTTACAAGTCACCATCTGAACCTTTGATTAGTTAATTCTTTTACAGCTCAGATCATAACTCTGCACCCCACACCCCCACCCCCGACATTTGGTCTCCTTGGGCGGAATCTTTTGGAAAAACATTTGAAGTGTCACAAAAGTCTGAAAACAGGAGTGTTCCACACTTTTTTTTTTAGCCGAGTTCGGCATTGCGATCTTCCCACAATCTCAGTTTTTCTGACGGCTGGGAGATTTGCACTGGTGCGGGGGAGGGGGGAAGGGTGGTGGAAGAACAGAGCCTAAGTACACCAGTGAAGCTGGCTTTAGAACGGTCGGGCACCTGGATCTCCCAGTGAACCGGGGGACCTCCTGCTGAGGATAAACAGTCCAAGAGGTGGGAAGAGGCTATGTGGGACCAAGGTAAATCCTTTTAACTCTCATTGATTGGAAGGGTACAAAGCTGATGTCGCCGGCAAACAGGACTGGGAGGAAAGCAAACAAGAATTGGATTTTTATCCTCATCCGCTATCTTCCCGGCTCGCCAGGCTGATTGACTGGCGCGGTGAGCTGGTAAGTTCATGCCACTTTTTACATTTATTGCTTTCAGGCGATAGCTGTTCATTATAAGAACAAAGAACAATACAGCACAGGAACAGGCCCTTCGGCCCTCCAAGCCTGCGCCGCTCCCTGGTCCAAACTAGACCATTCTTTTGTATCCCTCCATTCCCACTCCGTTCATGTGGCTATCTAGATAAGTCTTAAACGTTCCCAGTGTGTCCGCCTCCACCATCTTACCTGGCAGTGCATTCCAGGCCTCCATCACCCTCTGTGTAAAATATGTCCTTCTGATATCCGTGTTAAACCTTCTCCCCCCGCCCCCCCCCCCCCCCCCCCCCCCCCACCTTAAACCTATGACCCCTCTCACCTTAAACCTATGACCCCTCTCACCTTAAACCTATGACCCCCCGTGAACGTCACCACCGACCTGGGAAAAAGCTTCCCACCGTTCACCCTATCTATGCCTTTCATAATTTTATACACCTTTATTAGGTCTCCCCTCATCCTCCGTCTTTCCAGTGAGAACAACCCCAGTTTACCCAATTTCTCCTCCGAACTAAGCCCCTCCATACCAGGCAACATCCTGGTAAACCTCCTCTGCACTCTCTCTAAAGCCTCCACGTCCTTCTGGTAGTGTGGCGACCAGAACTGGATGCAGTATTCCAAATGCGGCAGAACCAACGTTCTATACATCTGCAACATCAGACCCCAACTTTTATACTCTATGCCCCGTCTTATAAAGGCAAGCATGCCATATGCCTTCTTCACCTTCTCCACCTGTGACGTCACCTTCAAGAATCTGTGGACTTGCACACCCAGGTCCCTCTGTGTATCTACACCCTTTATGGTTCTGCCATTTATCGTATAGCTCCCCCCTACGTTAGTTCTACCAAAATGCATCACTTCGCATTTATCTGGATTGAACTCCATCTGCCATTTCTTTGCCCAAATTTCCAGCCTATCTATATCCATCTGTAGCCTCTGACAATGTTCCTCACTTATCTACAAGTCCAGCCAATTTCATGTTGTCTGCAAACTTACTGATCACACCAGTTACACCGTCTTCCAGATCGTTTATATAAATCACAAACAGCAGAGGTCCCAATACAGAACCCTGCGGAACACCACTAGTCACAGGCCTCCAGCCGGAAAAAGTCCCTTTCACTACCACCCTCTGTCTTCTGTGACCAAGCCAGTTCTCCACCCATCTAGCCACCTCCCCCTTTATCCCATGAAATCCAACCTTTTGCACCAACCTACCATGAGGTACTTTGTCAAACGCTTTACTAAAGTCCATATAGACGACATCCACGGCCTTTCCCTCATCAACCATTCTAGTCACTTCTTCAAAAAACTCCATCAGGTTAGTGAGGTATGACCTCCCTCTCACAAAACCATGCTGACTATCGTTAATGAGTTTATTCCTTTCTAAATGCGCATACATCCTATCTCTAAAAATCCTCTCCAACAACTTCCCTACCATGGACGTCAAGCTCACCGGCCTATAATTACCTGGGTTATCTTTCCTACCCTTCTTAAATAACAGGACCACGTTAGCTATCCTCCAATCCTGCATTATCCTGCATTTCACACCTCCTGTGGACACTTTTTTTTGAGTGGTCCCATTACTACACTCTGGTTATTTTTTCTATTTAGTATGTCCCTGATTCCACATGATTGTGGACTTTGATATTGCTATATTATTTGTTAAGAGGAACTACTATACTGTTACATCTAGAATGCTACATCACTCACTGTACAGCAGTCAGCTGCTGAGTAACAATATATCAGTCTGTAGTACATAAAACGTCTGTGAAAACGTTTGATGAAAAGCTCCTGTATTTGTGACTAACAATGAGATAATTTTGAACTTCTGGGAACCACAAGAACACGGACCTTCCCTTGTTTTATGCCATCTTCCCTGTGTTACCTTTTTAAAATCTATTTCATTTTTAACTTTTCCTAGTTCTGATAAAAGGTCACAGAGTATTTCCAGCATTTTCAGTTTGTATTATTACATATGAGGCAGTGATGGTCTAATGTTATTAAAAGTTTCAGTGACAACTTCCTTTCATGATATATTCCATAATAATGAATTTTAATAATGACTTTTGTCCATCTAAACTGATGACGCTGATTTGGCAAGCCAATTCTCAATTTGTGCAAAATAATTGCTGAGAATTCATTTTAGCCATTGTTTTTCCTTCAGTAATTGAAATTGTCATCGTCGACATACTGTAAAACGTGAGCAATGACACCTGCAAAAATGAACACTTATTGAGTTACAAATAGCTTACATTATAATCGATATACACATAATTGATACACACCTTGAAATTAGGGACACTCAAATTATGAACTGAACAGAAAATGAACTGAAATTACTGGTACATCTTTCAATTGGGAAAATTCCAGCTGATGCCAAATAAAAAGAATGTTGCAAGTGATACAGCCATATTTGGTTCATCCCGTTTACTCCACAATCCATGGTTATTTTGATAATCGGGACATCTGCAAATAAAGGGCACCTGATACAAGCACCTTAGGTGCCCTAACTTGCTGTAATTAAGGTTAGCCATGGAATATCTTTTGTGTCTCTTAATGCTTTATTTAAGTTTTTACTTGACCTCAGCCTCTTCCTAAAAGTCTTGGTTTGGACTGTTTTTGCCCACAGCTGTAAGTGAATTGAATTTGAATTGAACATTCTGAGCATGTGCAGCATTCCTATTTTCCCAGTGCATCAATACTATTTGGTATGAATTGATTCTTTTTTAATTTCCAGCACTTTTAGTTCAGAAGCAAATAAATTATATCTGTAGCATTCTGCAACTCTAAAACCCTTCAAAAGTTCTACATTCCTCCAACTCTAGTGCATCCTCTGTGCCTGGCTATTGGCAAATGGTCCTTCTGCTGTCTAGGCCCTAAGCTTCGAAATGACCCCTCCTCAATAGCCCTCCATATCTCTGCTCCTTCTCTTCCAAGATCTTCCTGGGAAACAGAATGCAGATTGCAAGCAGAGTGAGCTGAAACAGGTTTGGTGTCTCAATATTTTTCAGCAGTTAGCATTTAATTGGTATTTACTTACTTTATTTTCTGAACATACTTTAACTTAATAAACTAAAGTCAGTTTCTTCCAGCCTTCGTCAGAGATAAACGAGCTGTACTGGAGAGCAGCTGATTTGTTAATTGTCTAACTAGTCCAATCTAGTTTCTATAGTGTTTCAGCTCCAAAGATGAAATATAAGAGGTCTGGGTGCAGCTTTGGCAGTGGAGTGCAGATTGCAGGCAAAGCAAACTGTTATGATATTGTTGAGTGGAATTTTGATGAAGAGGGAGGAGTAGGTCTTCTTCTATTTGTCTCCTACATTGGTGCAGTGGAAGGAGCTGGTTGGTGAGTAACTGGCAAGCTATTTAGTAATTAAGAAACACAACTCTTAGTTGAAGGTGATACCAGCAATTAAAGTACAGTAAATTGTAGTATGTATAGGAATTATTCTAAGTTAATTAAGTAATTAAAATAACATGGGAACAGGAGTAGGTCATTCTACCCCTTGAGCCTGTTCTGCCATTCAGTGAGGTCATGTCTGATCTGTGGCCTAATTCCATATACCTGCCTTTGGCCCATATTCCTTAATGCCTTTTGTTTAAAACAAAATTAGATCTCAGATTTAAAATTAGCAACTGATCTAGCATCAACTGTCTTTGTGGAAGAGAGTTGCAAATAACATAAGTAACAACAGCAGGAAGGTTTTTATTTTGCAGCTATGGAATGTTGGGTTTCCTGGATGCCAGTGCAATCCAGAACAGGATTCCGGAAACCGAACTGCAGACACTATGCAACAATAGAGATGGGGTGAGAGATACCCAGACACTTTATACCAGAAGATGGTCACACAACTTTGAATCGGGTTGTCTGTTTTGTTCAGCGGTGAGAGACAGGAGGGTCGACTGTGAGGATGACAGGTGATGGCGGAGCCTCAGACATTGCATATGTCAAGCAGGTTAAGATGCTTGCAACCTGTGTGGTCAAAAGTGAGGACTGCAATGTAGATGAGCAAATTGGCCATGGAAGTTGCTCAAGTGAGGGGGGGGAGGGTGACGAGAGAGAGAGAGGGAATAAGACCAGAAAGGAATATAGTGGTAGTAAGGTAGTGTATAGTCAAGGAAATAAATACTGCTCTCTGCACCAAAAGTGAGAATCCAAAAAGCTGTTTTGTCTGTCTGGTGCCAGGGCTCAAAATATATGCTCAAGACTGGAAAGGAACTTACTGTGGGAGGGGTAGGTCCAGTCGTCATTGTCCACGTAAATGCCAATGACATAGGTAGAATTAGGAAATAGGTTCTGCATAGAGAATATGAGGAGCTTAGCACTAAATTGAAAAATTGAACATTAAAGATAATATTATTACCTGAACCACATGGAATTGGCATAGAGTAAGTAAAATTAGAGAGATGAGTGTGTGACTCGAAGACTAGTGTGGGAGAAGTGGGTTCTGGTTCATGGGCATTATCACAGGAGTACTGTGGGAGCTGCCCCATTGGGACAGTCTACTCATGTACCGTACTGGGACTATATTTAAATTAGTCTGTAATACACCTCAATTTCATACAGGTTAACATTTTTCAAGTATTTGGAACCCCAATGTTATCTAGTTGCACTTTAAGTTAATCAGCACTAAAGGTTAATAACTAGGAGCCAAGTTACAACCTTAAACACATCAAAGCCCTGCTTCAATGTAGAAATAAAAAGTCCAGCCTTTGCAATTATGGCAGTAGAGAGGATTTTAAATTACACAGTGCGGGTAAGGGATCAAATTTGGGAAGATGTGGTAAATCAAAGAATAGAGGCAAGGCAAGAGGGAAAGGTATTATTACAGGAAATGAGCAACATACCATGACAGGAAGGGACAGAGTACAAATCCCAGAGCAAATCAGCAGGTAAGGCTAGAATCATAGAATCCTTACAGTGCAGAGGGAGGCCATTCGGCCCATCGGGTTTGCACCAACTCTCGGATAGAGCATCTTACCCAGCCCCATCCCATTCCTGTAACCCTGCTAATCCCCCTAACCTACGCATCTTGGGACACTAAGGGGCAATTTAGCATGGCCAACCCACCTAACCTGCACATCTTACAAAAATAATAAAATGACAAAATTCAAGTTCTGTTTCTGAATGAACACTGCATTTGAAACAAAACAGATGAACTGTGCAAATAGAAATATGTAAGTACTATCTGATAGCCATTGCAGAGACATGGCTGCAGAATAATACCGATTGGGACTTGAATATTAAAGTGCATATGACATTTAGGATGGAGCGGGAGCTCGGTAAAGATGGATAGGTGGCTCTGTTGATTAATAATGGTATTAGCACGGTGGAGATGGGTGACCTAACATAGAACATAGAACATAGAAAGCCACAGCACAAACAGGCCCTTCGGCCCACAAGTTGCGCCGATCACATCCCCACCTCTAGGCCTATCTATAGCCCTCAATCCCATTAAATCCCATGTACTCATCCAGAAGTCTCTTAAAAGACCCCAACGAGTTTGCCTCCACCACCACCGACGTCAGCCGATTCCACTCACCCACCACCCTCTGAGTGAAAAACTTACCCCTGACATCCCCCCTGTACCTACCCCCCAGCACCTTAAACCTGTGTCCCCTCGTAGCAACCATTTCAGCCCTTGGAAATAGCCTCTGAGAGTCCACCCTATCCAGACCCCTCAACATCTTGTAAACCTCTATCAGGTCACCTCTCATCCTTCGTCTCTCCAGGGAGAAGAGACCAAGCTCCCTCAACCTATCCTCATAAGGCATGCCCCCCAATCCAGGCAACATCCTTGTAAATCTCCTCTGCACCCTTTCAATGGCTTCAACATCTTTCCTGTAATGAGGTGACCAGAACTGCGCGCAGTACTCCAAGTGGGGTCTAACCAGGGTCCTATAAAGCTGCAGCATTATCTCCCGACTCCTAAACTCAATCCCTCGATTAATGAAGGCCAGTACGCCATACGCCTTCTTGACCGCATCCTCCACCTGCGAGGCCGATTTAAGAGTCCTATGGACCCGGACCCCAAGGTCCTTCTGATCCTAAGTTTTCAAAACAAGGATGCGAAGCAGTTTGGTTAGAGATTAAAAATGATAAAGACAAGAAGTCACTTGTGGAAGTGGTATTTAGGCCCCTTAACAAACCACATAGTTGGACAGGGTATAAAGGAATAAAGAATAGGAGCTTGTCAGAAAGGTACAGTGATGATAATGGGGGGTTTCAATTTACATATAGGCTGGAAAAATCAAATGGGCGCCAGTAGCCTAGATGAGGAATTCGTAAAACATTTTCAGGCTAGTGTCTCATAACAGCACATTTTGGCATCAACCAGAGAACATGCTATACTAGACCTGATATTGTCCAACAAGGTAGAATTAATTAATGATCTCATAGTTTTTTTAACTTTATTAGTGTCACAATTAGGCTTACGTTAACACTGCAGTGAAGTTACTGTAAAAATGCCCTAGTTGCCACACTTTAGGAACACCGAGGGAGAATTTAACATGGCCAGTGCACCTAACCAGCACATCTTTCAGACTGTGGGAGGAAACCCAAGCAGACATGGGGAGAACATGCAGACTCTGCACAGACAATGACCCAAGCCAGGAATTGAACCCGGGTCCCTGGTGCTGTGAGGCAGCAGTGCTAACCACTGTGCCACCCTGAAGGCACCCCAAAGAAGCAATGATCACGACACGATTGAACTTTACATTCAGTTTGAGGGAGAGAAGAATGGATGTAAGACTAGTATTTTAATCCTAAATAAGGGCAATTACGAGGGAAGGAAAGCAGAGCTAGCAAAAGTGAAATGGCACACTAGGTCAGTAGAGATGCAGTGGTAGACATTAGGGGATATCTTAGAATACACAGAGTAGATGCATTCCAACGAGAAGGAAAATTTTCAAGGGGAGGACTCGCCATTCGTGATCAATGAGAAAAGTTAAAGATAGTAACAAAACAGTCCAAAGATGTGCGGGTTAGGTTGATTGGCCATGCTAAAAATTGCCCTTCCTGTCCTGAGATGTGTAGGTTAGAGGAATTAGTGGGTAAATATGTAGGGATATGGGGGCAGGGCCTGGGTGGGATTGTGGTCGGTGCAGACTCGATGGGCCAAATGGCCTCTTTCTGTACTGTTGGGTTTCTGTGAAAAAAAAAATCGAAAGAAAAGCATATAAATGCACAAGAATGGGTGGCAGGTCAGAAGATTGGACAGAATATACAAAACAGTAAAGAATGACTCAAAGATTTGAGAATGAGAGAAACGTAACTAGATAGTAAGAGTTTCTACAATAAGACAGATAAAGTTTCTGTAGATATTTTAAAAAGACAGATAGGCCAGGAATTTCCATCCCCATTGTAGTGGATCTGGCACAAAAAATTTGGCAGCCCAGCCAAAAGTCCATTACCTTTTGGCGGAACTGGACAATTCTGATGGCAGGTGGAGCTGGAAAATTCCACCATAAGAATTTCCATAGAAACTTTAAAAAGAAAAGAGTTAACAAAGTGACCGTTGGTCATATCGAAAGTAAGTCTGGGGAATTAATATGGAAAATAAAGCGATAGCAGATGAATACAAAAGTTATTTTGCACCAGTCTTCAATATAGAAGATATAAGTAACATCCCAGAAATAGCTGCAAATCAGGAAATGGAGGGGAGGGAGGCACTCAAAGAAAATTGCAATCAAATTACACTAAGCAAATTGTTGGAGCTGTGGGCTGACATGTCCACTGGTCCTGACGGATGTCATTCTGGGGTCTTAGAGGAAGGAGATAGTGAGATTCCCTCGATTTATGGAAGGTTCCATTAGATTGGAAAATAGCAAATGCCTTTTATTCAAAATGGGAGGGGGTCAGAAAGCAAGAAACTACAGGCCAGTTAGCCTAAAATGTTAGAAGTTGTTATTAAATATGTGATAGCAGAGCACGTACGTAAATTCAAGGTAATCAGGCGGAGTTAATATGGCTTTGTGAGAAGGAAATCATGTTGAACCAATTTATTGGAGTTCTTTGAATGTGCGGTGGATGAAAGGAACTGGTGGATGTATTGTACTTAGATTTCCAGAAAGTATTTGACAAGGTGCTACATCAAAGGTAATTTGTGGTGTAGTGGTTAACATCGTGGCATGGATAGAAGACCAGCTTATTGAAATCAGAGTAGGGATAAATGGATCATTATCTGCCTGGCAAGATGTAACAAGTGGTTTGCCACAAGGATCAGTTTTGGGGCCTCAACCTTTTACGGCTTATATAAATGAATGAAAGAATTGAAGGTGTGGTTGATAAATTTGCTGATGACACAAAGATAGGTAGGAAAGTAAATTGTGAAGAGGATCGAAAGAGAAGACAAAGGAATATAGATAGGTAAGAATGGGAAAAGATCTGGCAGATGGAGTATAAGGTGTGAATGTGAAATATCCATTTTTGACAAAAAGAAGCATATTATCAAAATGGTGAGAGAAACTTTTTACATTGCTGAAAGCCAGTGTTGTAGCCTGAAAATTATGGCTGTAATTTCGTGGCTCCACGTGTTGTATTGATGTGGCTACACGAGACATGGTCTGGGGAATCCCTTTCAGACATTCATAGTAAGGTTTTGATGGCAATTGTTTGATGTGCAAACTTCTTCTGGGTAATGTCCCTGCACTGGAAACCATTCAAAAATGGAATATAAATCTCAAACTTTGGATGGTTCCATCTAGGTCACATGAATTGTTACCCAAAAAAAGTTAAATTAAAACCTCTTCCAACTTCTGGGTAGCAATTGCACAGGCCCATACTAACCCTACATGGGATTCCACTGACCCACCCCTCTATCCATAGACAGGCACTCCCTAATCCACGTGATTTCCCACATCCATGGGAACTCTTACCACAACGTGCCAGACCTGCCTCTCGCCCTCTACCCCTCACTACTAGGTCTGACACTCATCCTTTTCCTTGCACCAGGCCTAGCTCTCACCCTCACCTGATGTGACACCACACTCGAGGCCTGACTCCCCACCTCAGAGCCCAACCCACCCTCAAAGTAGCTGACACTCCAGCCTCCTCCTTGAGACCCGGCCCCACACAACCTTCCTGAGGCATAAGACACTTCTTCCCGAAATCTGATTCAACATCTCTCCCACCCCACCAAATCTACCAACTTACCTTAGATACCTTCTTGGCAGGTCAAGGACCTTTTAGACTTTAACTTGCGTAGTTTACAGCAGATAGTGCATTAAGAAAGATGGTGTGGTCTTCTTACATCCGACAGAGCTACAACGACGCTGCTCTCCTTGGATTTCGCAGTGACTGAGTTGGAAGCTCAGGCAAGATAAGATCAAGAAAGATTTTGTGTAAGAAACTAGGAGCAGTGTGGCAATCTGACTCTGACTGCCACTCCTAGGAGGTTCAATCCCATTAATGTTTCTCAAGAACTCTACTTTCCTCACATGATTTGTTTCTAAGGAATAATGAACCAGAACATAAAAGTGGAATGCAAGCTAACTCACACACACACACACTTACACGCAAGATGCATCATATTAATTTGTTGGATAAAGGAAGGATGTTTGGCTCTTAAGCAATAAACAAGGAAATTACTGATGCATGTACAAATTATCACGAGGGATTTTCATCTACATGGCGATTGGTCAAACCAGGCCTGTCAAGGCAATCTTGAGGACGAGTTCATAGAATGTATCCACGATAGTTTTCTCGAACAATATGTAATGGCACTTACAAGGGAGCAAGCTATCCTAGATCTGATCCTGTGTAATGAGACTGAATAATTAATGATCTCACAGTTAGGGATCCTCTCGGAAGGATTGATCACAGTATAGTTGAATTTAAAATACAGATGGAGCGTGAGGAGAAGGTTAAATCCAGTATCAGTGTTTTGTGCTTAAAGAAGACTATAATGGGATGAGGGAGGAGTTGGCTAAGGTAGTCTGGGAGCAAAAGCTGCATGGTGGGACAATTGAGAAACAGTGGAGGACTTTCAAAGAGATTTTTCACAGTGCTCAGCAAAAGTATATACCAGTGATAAGGAAGGACTGAAGAAAAAAGGATAGTCAGCCATGGATATCTGAGGAAATAAAGGAAGGTATCAAATTGAAAGAAAAGGCATACAAAGTGGCAAAGATTAGTGGGAAACTAGAGGATTGGGATATCTTTAAAGGTCAACAGAAAGCCACGAAAAAACCTATAAAGAGAAGTAAGAGAGATTGAGAGTCAACTAGCTCAGAATATAAAATCAGATAGCAAAAGTTTCTACAAATATATAAAAAGAAAAAGAGCGGCTAAGGTAAACATTGGTCCTTTAGAGGATGAGAAGGGGGTATTTATTAATAGGAAATGAGGAAATGGCTGGGGCATTGAACAGGTATTTTGTGTCGGTCTTCACAGTGGAAGACACAAATAACATGCCAAAAATTGATGACAAGAAGGCTGTGACAGGTGAGGACATGAAACAATCATTATCACTAAAGAAGCAGTGTTAGGTAAGCTAATGGGGCTAAATGTAGACAAGTCTCCTGGCCCTGATGGAATGCATCCCAGGGTACTAAAAGAGATAGTGGGGGAAATAGCAAATCAACCAGTGGTAATTTACTCGACTTTGGGGAGGTTCCGGCAGATTGGAAAGCAGCAAATGTGATGCCACTGTTTAAAAAAGGAGGTAGACAAAAGGTGGGTAACTATCGGCCGGTTAGCTTAACTTCTGTAGTTGGGAAAATGCTTAAACCTATCATCAAGGGAGAAATAGTGAGATACCTGGATAGTAATTGTTCCATTAGTAAAATGCAGCATGGGTTCATGATAGGCAGGTCATGTTTAACTAATTTAGTGGAATTCTTTGAGAACATTACAAGTGTGGTGGACAATGGGGAACACCGGTGGATGTGGTGTATCTGGATTTCCAGAGGGCATTTGACAAGGTGTCGCACCAAAGACTGCTGTGTAAGATAAAGATGCACGGTGTTACGGGTAATGTATTAGCATGGATAGAGGATTGATTAACAAAGCAAAGAATGGGGGTAAATGAGTGTTTTTCTGATTGGCGATCAGTGACTAGTGGTGTGCCTCAGGGATCAGTGTTGGGACCACAATTTTTTACAATTTACACAGATGATTCGGCAGATGACACTAAAATCAGTGGTAGAGCAAAGTGTGCAGAGAACACTGAAAGTCTGCAAAGGGATATAGATAGTTTTAAGTGAATGGCCAAGGGTCTGGCAGATGGAGTACAATGTTGGCAAATGTGAGGTCATCCATTTTGGTAGGAATAACAGCAAAATGGACTATCATTTAAATGGTAAAAAATTGCAGCATGCTGCTGTGCAGAGTGACCTGTGTGTCCTTGTGCATGAATTGTAAAAAGTTGGTTTGCAGGTGCAGCAGGTAATTAAGAAGGCAAATGGAATTTTGTCCTTCATTGCTAGAGGGATGGAATTTAAAAAGAGGGAGGCAGTCCAAAGATGTGTGGGTTAGGTTGATTGGCCATGCTAAAATTGCCCCTTAGTGTCCTGAGATGTGTATGTTAGAGGGATTAGCGGGTAAATATGTAGGGATATGGGGGTAGGGCCTGGGTGGGATTGTGGTCGGTGCAGACACGATGGGCCAAATGGCCTCTTTCTGCACTGTAGGGTTTCTATGATTATGTTGCAGCTGTATAAGGTGCTGGTGAGGCCAGATCTGGAGTACTGTGTACTGTTTTGGTCTCCTTACTTGAGAAAGGATATACTGGCACTGGAGAGGGTGCAGAGGAGATTCACCAAGTTGATTCTGGAGTTGAGAGAATTGGCTTATGTGGAGAGACTGAGTAGACTGGGACTATATTCATTGGAATTCTGAAGAATGAGGGAGAGATCTTATAGAAACATATGAGATTATGAAGAGAATAGATAAGATAGAAGCAGGGAGGTTGTTTCCACTGGCGAGTGAAACTAGAATTAGGAGGCATAGCCTCAAAATAAGAGGGAGCAGATTTAGGACTGAGTTGAGGAAGAAGTTCTTCTCCCAAAGGGTTGTGAATCTGTGGAATTCCCTGCCCAGTGAAGCAGTTGAGGCTACCTCTGTGAATGTTTTTAAGGCAAGGATAGATAGATTTTTGAACAGTAAAGGAATTAAGGGTTATGGTGAGCAGATGGGTAAGTGGAGCTGAGTCCACGAAAAGATCAGCCCTGATCTTATTGAATGGCAGAGCGGATTCTAGGGGCCAGATGACATACTCCTGCTCTGAGTTCTTATGTTCTAAGCAAGCAAAGTACGGGCCAACTGGTATGTGGACATGCCTGGCATTCATGAACTAAACTTCTCACTTCGTGGAAATAGCTCAGCTGCTTAGTGGAAAGTTGAACACGAAGGGAAATCTAGACCCTAAGGCAGGCTTATGTCTAAACATTTCATCTTTCAGTCAACTTCTGTAACCAAGCAGGTGTGAAACATAGTGCTTTGCATTCCTTTGGACTTGACTAGGGAGGTTTATGGGGTCCCTGATATTTGTGCAGCTGGGGATCTCCATATATTTTGCCCAGGCTTGCACCCTGGAGAGGATACTCCAGTTCTGCTGCAGAACGTTAACAGAACAGGGACAACAACAGTTACTAGTGATTAGCTCAACTCCATTGGCATGAAGAATGGATGTTATGGACTGTTTCCAGTGGTGGGAGGGTGTAATACCCTAACTATTTTAGGGATTGTGGGTTTTGTAAAAAAAGAAAATTGTGGTTTGCACATATATATTAAAAATAACAACAGATTTATTGCAGGAGGTGTTGCCTGTAGCAGATAAAAAATGAAATTAAACAGAAGCCTGTGAAACACCCCAGTAACATCGCCAAATTATGTGACTAGCTCTGAAAGCAATCCTGCAACCACTTAAATATATAACATCCCTCTCATTTCTGTGGTCATCATAAAAAGTTACTTCAAAGTTATACATAGTACTGTGTCCTAGGTATTATTGATCCTATGCCCAATTAATTATTATACACAGTCAGTAAGAAAGTTGATCAGGAAGATGTCTATTCCTCTTTGGTTGTATATGATGTTCTGGAATTTGGCTGTCCTTGACCCGAAAGTATGATTGGGAACTTCAATAGACACTTCTCTTGGAACTAATTCTGCATCATTCTCACGTGATGTAACAGCATAGGCACGATCATCAGGTAATTGAAATCCAACTAAAACTATGTCCTCCGTAGTAGTATTCACAGCATAAGGGACTAAAAAAGTTGGTATTTCTGGAGATGTTTCAGATAAATCATTTTGAGATTACAACAATTTATCAGCATGGTGTTGCCAAACTAGTTCATCTTCTGTTTGAACAGTAAGAAATTCCACCTGTTTTTCCTAAAACTATGGCTGGTACCTCAACTGGGATCATGGGTTCATGTCACACTATCTGTAACCCCCACGACTTGCCTGGGCTTGTAAAATCTCACTAACTGTCCTGGCTGGAGACAATACACATCTCTTTAACCTGTGCTTAACCCTCTCTCCACTCACATTGTCTATACCTTTAAGACTTGATTACCTGTAAAGACTCGCATTCCAACCATTATTTTGTAAATTGAGTTTGTGTCTTTATATGCCCTGTTTGTGAACAGAACTCCCACTCACCTGATGAAGGAGCAGCGCTCCGAAAGCTAGTGGCTTATGCTACCAAATAAACCTGTTGGTCTTTAACCTGGTGTTGTGAGACTTCTTACTGTGCTTACCCCAGTCCAACGCCGGCATCTCCACATCATGGCACTCATTTCTCACTCATGGCATAATTACACACGAACACTCAATCTCCTTGTTGAAATGAGCATTGTTTTGCCCTCATCTCATCCAGCAACTTGAGATTATTGTTGACACTCTACTATCTCTGAAGTTTCTGAAAGTAATAACAAACACAGTTCTCAACTTTCTCTTTAAGAGTAGTAATGCAGGTGAACTTTAGGTAGTTGCAAACTCCACAGAGACAGTGACCTGAGGCTGGAATTGAAGTGGAGATGCCGGCGTTGGACTGGGGTAAACACAGTAAGAAGTCTCACAACACCAGGTTAAAGTCCAACAGGTTTATTTGGTAGCAAAAGCCACTAGCTTTCGGAGCGCTTTGTCAGTTGCTGACGGCGTTCCGAAAGCTTTTGCTATCAAATAAACTTGTTGGACTTTAACCTGGTGTTGTGAGACTTCTTGCTGGAATTGAACCCAGGTCCCTGGCACTGTGAGGCAGCAGTGCTAGCTACAGTGCCACCCACAACTGATGCAAAGGAAAGATACAATTGGAGACACATGAGCACAAGAAACAAGTTATTGGATTACTAGGGGTGAAATTCAGATGCTTGGACAAATCCTTGATGGTGCATAGTGTAGGACATTCCACAGGGTTTTGGGAATAGTATAATTTACTGTGTTTTGCAGAGTTTGCACAGCAGAGTGAAATGAAGGTGTAGATTGCTCGTCATCCTCATAGGAGAAGCTTATGTGGCTAGCTGCTCACCTAGCTGCCAGAGAAGTCTGTGACAAATATGATGGAGATGGCAGGATCTTGGAGACTTCACATAAAGGCTTGATACATGTGAATGTCAAAGTCATTTTATGTGGCTCTCCTTGGTGTTACGACTGAGCCTAGAGGAGTGCACAGTTTCTCTAGCTCTGCAACTCCATAGGCCACGCTTTCAATGTAAATGTTTAATTCGCCCACAAAATGGCCAATTATTCAATTTCTCTATTGTATGGTCCAGAATAAAGTGATTTTAACCGGGCTTCTTTCAATAAGCTCACAATTATTGATTTATTATCAATCGAATTTTCTAAAAATTAAGTTGCAAATGGTTAACATATATTTGTAAACTAAAAGTGTAACTATGGGTGCTATTTTATCATTTCTTTTTGTCTGGGTGGACTTGAAACTGGGAGAGTTTCAGATCTGTCTTCTGGGCCTGATTTAGACCCCCCCATACATACTCTGCCTCCAAAAATATCAGCGAGTCCGATTCTTGCTGCAGAAGCCTGTGGGCAGGGCTTAACACAGCCAAAATCTTGCAACTCCGATTGGAGCCTCCAACTGCGCATGCGCACAGAAAAAAAATAATTCTGCTCCCCTGCCACATTCTTCCCGGGCCGGATAATGCCTCCCCTGGTCCCCGCGGACATTGGATCCCCCCCCCCCCCCCAACATTACTAGCCCCCTTAACCCCTCACCCTCCTACCACTCAGACTGATCACGCCCCCTTCCTCCCCATGGATCGCATGCAGAGTGATTTTCCCCCCTCCCACCCATCGCAGGCAGAGTGATCCCCCCCCCAACCAATCGCACCCGCCCACCCCCCCACCACTACCATCAGCATTGCAAGCGCTCACTAGCCTTTCTCCCAAAGCTAGCAAGCAAACTGCATTTAACTTGCTGAAATGCTCTTCCAAACTGCCTGCAGCTGATTTGCCCTAACAAGGGGCAGCTCCATTAAAAACTCCAAGGGTGGACAGGCAGGCAGGCAGTGCAGGATTAAATGTCCAAGAGGCCAGCAGCCAGATTCACGGAGGGTGACCTCAGCAGGTCGCTGTATGCGGCAGAGGCGAGGTGGGACACCCTCTTCCCCCCAGCAGAACACAGACCCAGGGGAGGTGACGGCAAAGCGGTCTGGAAGTCAGTTGCTGCCCCCCCCCCCCCCCCTAAGCCCTTGCCCTCTGAGGGTCACACCCTGATTATCTGTAGGAGACACGCCTTCATTTCTTTCATGGCTTCTTCTGTGCCCATAGGAGAAGGCTGACCATAACACTCATGAGAGGGCAAAGACGGGATGGTGAGCCAGACCTCTGGGTCCTCGCCTCCTTTGAGAAGTGGGCGCTTTAGCTTCCGAGAGAAGGGGACATCTGGGATGTCAGCGACAGCATGGTTGGACTGGAGTCAAGAAGTGACACCTGTCAATTCTCCACTCAATTTAAGGCAATTATTAGGGGGCATGGGTTTAAGGTGCAAGGGGCAAGGTTTAAAGGAGATGTACGAGGCATGTTTATTTACACAGAGAGGGTATTGGGTGCCTGGAACTCACTGCCAGGGGAGGTCATGGAAGCAGATATGATGGTGACTTTTAAGGGTCGTCTTAACAGATACATGAGTCGGATGGGAATAGAGGCACATTGTTCCCAGAAGGGTAGGGGGTTACAATTCAGATGGGCAGCATGGTTGCTGTAGGATTGGAGGGCCAAAGGGCCTGTTCCTGTGATGTAATCTTATTTGTGCTTTGTTCTATGTTCAATGGAGGCATTACACTACAAGGTTAGCATCTGCGGTGGAAAGTCTTTGGCAGGGATTTCTCACCATGAGTGGCAGGCTCCAAGTGATGGCCGGGTCACAGCATGCCACAGCAGAGTCCCAGAGGGCCCTGGCTGAGCCACAGCGGGCCACAGCTGAGGGACTCAACAGGCTTCTCGAGGTTCTGCGGTCCATGGCTGAGAGGCTTGAGAACTTGCACAAGATCCAGCGGACAGCACTGAGACACAGCGGGCTATGGCAGCAGCCCTTGAATCACAGAGGGCCATGGCTGAGGGGCTGCAGAGTGTGGCCCAGTCTCAGAGAGTACTTGCTGTGGCCATTGACAGGTGGCCGCTGACTCAGGTGGGCATTGTTGAGGGCTCGACCACCATGGGTAGGACGCAGGTAGTCCTCCAGAACTGGCAGGGCCAGGTGACACAGGAATCCAAAGGGAGGAGGAAGGGCTCGAGCCCATGTCGGGCCCTTCCAGCCAGGAGACTGTGGCTACACCTTCTGATTTCCTCCCTTCCTGACACCAGGGCTTCTCAGGGGCAACGAAATGAAGAGGGTGTCATGGATACGTCCCAGGAAGCTGGCCAGGGCCCTCAAGGTCCAGGTCCTCCAGAGGACGCCAGCCAAGTGCATCACAGGTCATGGGGCGTGGTATCCAGCTGGGCCCCCTCCAATTCCAATGTACATTCTAGACAAAGACATAGTGGTAAGGTTACGAGTTGTAATTGCACTAAAAGGGCACGGGCTGCACTAGTTAGATTTTTAAGTACCTTAACGTTTTGCGCTGACACTTTTTATGTTAGAACTTATTATTTGGACACTTTTGTTGTAATCAAATGTTTTTTCACCACCCACGTGTGACTGATTTGTTTCAGATTTGCCTCTAACAGGATTCCTCTTCCCTTGACGGTCGTTGGAGAAATCCTTCATGTTGATGTCAGTTGGGGAGGCCACTCAACGCTATGTCACTGAGAAAATGAAGCCATTGGTTCCTCATAATCCATGACTGATTCCTCCCTCCCCCACCCCACCTGGGTATCAGTATGGGGGTTCACTGATCCCTCATCCACTACGCAGGCGTGGGCCCAGGTGCCAGTGTGCGTGCAGAGCTCAGGTAGGAGTGAGACTAGTTTGCACCAGGGCACCATCACAAGGGTGCTTTGCGAGTCATCATCGCCCTCGTGCCTGCCAAAGAAACTCACTAACACCGCGTACTCAGCCCCACCACTCTGGTATTACAATGTTGCAGGAGATAGTAGGACTTGGGGTTGGGGGGGTGGATAGAACCCACGTGCACAAACACAGGCCCCTAGTTAGCGAAGCGCTTGGATATTAGGACCGCCCTCGCATGCCTTATTCTTGCTGCCAGCCCTCCAGTACCTAGATATTGGCTCGGTGTGTTCCTCCTCCTCCTCCTGCTGGGCAGCCTCCTCCCCAGCGACGCCCAGCTGGTCGGTCACCACGTTCTCCTCCTCCTCCAGTAGGTCTCTCTCTTTTGCCAGGTTGTAAAGGGCACAGCACACCACCACAATGCGGGAAGAAATCATGGGACTGTATTGTAGGGTGGCCAAGGCATCTGAACCGCATTTTCAGGAGCGCTATGCACCACTCCACTGTAGAGGGGGTGGCTACATGGGCCTCATTATACCGGGCCTTCGCCTCAGTCACAGGCCTCCGCACAGGCATCATCAGCGAAGTCCGAAGCAGGGACCCCATGTTACCCACGAGCCATCCCTGCAGCTTGGATGCTCCTCAAAGGCCTCTGGTATGTCTGAGCTCCTCAGAATAAAACTATCATGCATGTTGCTGGGATGTCTGGCGCAGAGGTGCATCATGTTCATCTTGTGGTTACAAACCAATTGTGCATTTAGTGAGTGGAACCCATTTCTATTAATGAATCTTTGTTGATTCTGAAGTGTGGCCTTGAGGGCGATGTGGGTGCAGCGTATAGCCCCCTGCACGTTACGCATCACCGCAATGGCTGTGAATCCTGCAGTCCAGACTTCCTGGTGGGTCAAGCCGATTCCTCCCTCCTCCACCTCACCCGGTTATCAGTACGGGGGTTCACTGATCCCTCACCCACTACGCAGGCATGGGCCCAGGTGCCAGTTTGCATGCGGAGCTCAGGTAGGAGTGAGACTAGTTTACACCAGGGCACCATCACAAGGGTTGATATATTGGCCAGCCCAGGCATACAGGGCATCCATGACGTCCTTGACACAGGTGTGGACAGCTGACTGAAATGGCGACATACATCTCCACTGGGGGTCTGGAAGGAGGCAGTGGTATAAAAGTTCAGAGGGGCCATCAATTTGACAGCCACCCAGAGTGGGTGTGTCCCCCTTGCCCTGAGGTGCCAGGTCCTGCAACAAGTAGCACAGGTGTTGCACTGTCTCCTTTCGGAGCCGTTGGCACACGGTGTCCGACATTTGTTCTAACGACACTCGTGTGCGGAACTGCTGGGGTCATCGCTCAAAGTCAAAGTTTATTTATTAGTCACAAGTAAGGCTTACATTAACGCTATACTGAAGTTACTGTGAAATTCCCCTAGTCGCCACAGTCCAGCGCCTGTTTGGGTCAATGTATCTAACCAGCACGTCTTTCAGAATGTGGGAGAAAACCGGAGCACCCAATGGAAACCCATGCAGATATGGGTAGAACCTGCAAACTCCACACAGACAGTGACCTAAGCCGGGAATTGAACCCGGGTCCCTGGTGCTGTGAAGCAGCAGTGCTAACCACTGTGCCACCGCGTCGCTCCCTCCTTCTCCTGTGTCCCACCCTCTGGGCAAATGGCAGCCACTTCCTGCCTCCAGTGGCTGTCTCCTGCAAGTGTTAAGCCCTGGGCCGCCTCTGCCCACAATTCATCCTCCTGAACCACCTCCTCAGCTCCAGCAGCAACCAAAAGAACAGCAAGATCAATCGGTTGCATTGCAAAAGCCATCACGTCAATCTGAAGAGGGGCGGAATTTGGAGAAGGGGAGAAACACATGGAGAGGTTAAGGAATGCTGCTTGCCCCTAACCCAGCAACCCATACTGCCCATCCCCCCCACTCCCCTATGCTGCCCCCCAGCACACAGCCCCCCCTCCCCATTCCCCACTCACATGTCCCCAGCCAACACAGCCCTCCCATTCCCCAAGCACAGGCTCCCCACCAACACAGGCCCCCCCCCCCCCTCCCCCGTAACAGACACCCAGAACTCATGCAGTAGTGTGCACGGGCACTGTTCCTTGTAAAGTTCTGAGGCTGCAGCAGTGCAATTTAAAAGGGCTTTGGGCGCATCCTTCAGCTGGAAGAGTGCTGCATGCACTAGGACCCAGCAGCATCCCCAAGACCCGAGGAGAGTGCTGAGACCTGGGACTGTGCTGCGAATTGGACTTCAGACACCCTGCTGAACAAAGCCCCCCTCCACACACTCGCAGAGCCCTCCCGACCCGAAACATGGCTGCCAGGAAAGGACCTCTTTCCCCCCCCCCCCCCCGATGGTATGCACTTACCTCCTCACTAACCCTCACTGATGGAGCGACCGAATCAGACTTTTATCGAGCATGTCTGTTCCAGGCCGATTCCGGATTGGATGAACACAGTGGTAAAGGCAGATGTGCTGGTAAAGTGGGGCGTGCAGCTCGTTAAGTGGCTGGAAATCCATGCAAAAATATTTAAATTAACGTTGCATCCATTTTGGGTGGGTTCCCGATTGCGGCTATTTTCGGGCCTTGGTAAGGTATGAACCAGCGCGGAAGCGGGCGCAGATCGTGGTACTCGCCTCACGCCCAACTTTCCAAAATGTTCGCACGCAAAAATGGGCACAACGCGATGGTAAAATCGCTCCCTATCTGTCCCTTTTATTCCTAACACACACACAAAAAACACAAAACAAGTAGGGTCTCTGTAGAGGTTGGCCAATAGGAAAACCTTATGAAAAAGGATAAAGTTTGTACGGTGTTGACAGTGTTGATCTGAGCCTGCTTAAGAAGTGGATCGCTGGTCACGGGTAGTTATCAGGAAATTCTTTCCAGAGGAGTTTCAGTGTGGAGAAGAATAGAATGGGAACAGTGTCCTTGGGATCTCTGCAGCCTCGGCTTCTCAGGCTTCCAAGTTATACTGAGATGAGGATCACTAGCTGGATGCTGATAACCACATTGAATTTCAGACAAGGCACGGAGAAAGCAAGTTGAGTAATCTTCACCTTTTTGGTTGGTTTCCTACCCCAATTCAAAGCGCAAGTTTGGAACAGAATCTCCTCTCAGTCATGTAGTTTCCAGTAAAATCATCAGGACCTCTGTCTGAAAGAATAGTTCTCCCTGCCTCCAACCCCCCAGCAATTAAAACTCCAGTAAACAAATAACTTATTTCCTGTACGATCCATTCATTCCTCCAAATAGACCGTGGGCAATTGGTACGATTTAAAAAATGATTTATGAATATAACTTGAAATTTAAAAACTTACAGAAAGTGGTTGCGGTGACGAAAACTTGGTTAAAAGAAGGACAGGACTGGCAGCTGAATATTCCGGGGTATAAGTGTTTTAGGCGAGACAGAGGAGGGGCTAAAAAAGGTGGGGGAGTAGCGATATTAGTTAAGGAGCATATTACCGCGGTGCAGAGGGTAGACAACTTAGAGGGATCATGTACTGAGTCGCTGTGGGTGGACCTCAGAAACAGGAAGGGTGCAGTCACTATGCTGGGGGTGTACTACAGACCACCCAACAGCCCACGGGAAGTGGAGGAAAGGATATGTCAAGAGATTCTGGATAGGTGCAGAAAAAATAGGGTTGTTATAGTGGGGGACTTTAATTTCCCTGGCACAGACTGGAAAGTGCTTAGAGCTGGGGGTCCGGACGGGGAGGAATTTGTAAAATGCGTACTGGAAGGTTCTTTGGAACAGTACGTAGATAGCCCGACTAGAGAGGGGGCTATACTGGACCTAGTTCTGGGAAATGAGCCCGGTCAGGTCGTCAAAGTTTCGGTAGGGGAACATGTGGCAAATAGTGACCACAACTCTGTTAACTTTAGGATAGTAATGGACAAGGATGAGTGCTGTCCTACGGGCAGGGTGCTAAATTGGGGGAAGGCTAACTATAGCCGGATTAGGCAGGAATTGGTGGATGTTGATTGGGAGAGGATGTTCGAGGGTAGGTCCGCGTCTGGCATGTGGGAGTCTTTTAAGGAACTATTGATAAGGCTGCAGGATAGGCATGTGCCTGTAAAAAGGAAAGATAGGAAAGATAGGATTCGAGAGCCGTGGATAACCAGGGAAATTGAGGATCTGATTAAAATGAAAAGGGAGGCGTACGTTAAGTCCAGGCAACAGAAAACAGATGGAGCTCTGGAGGAATACAGGGAGAGTAGGAAAGAACTCAAACGGGGAGTTAGAAGGGCAAAAAGAGGTCACGAGATGTTCTTGGCAGGCAGGATTAAGGACAATCCTAAGGCATTCTATTCATAGGTTAGGAACAAGAGAGTTGTCAGGGAGAAAATCGGACCTCTCAGGGACAAAGGAGGGGAATTATGCTTAGA